>NC_140990.1:184085007-184239520 GCF_052327205.1 Somniosus microcephalus
CCTTATTCCCCCCATCAGCGACTCCCATTCCCCAGTCACACCTATTCCCCCATCAATGACCCCATTCCCCCATCAGTGACTCACATTCCCCAGTCACCCCTATTCCCCCATCAGTGACTCCCATTCCCCAGTCACCCCTATTCCCCCATCAGTGACTCCCATTCCCCAGTCACCCCTATTCACCCTATCAGTGAATCCCATTCCCCAGTCACCCCTATTCCCGCTATCAGTGACTCCCATTCCCCAGTCACCCCTATTCCCCCTATCAGTGACTCCCATTCTCCAGTCACCGCAATTCCCCCTATCAGTGACTCCCATTCCCCAGTCACCCCTATTCCCCCATCAGTGACTCCCATTCCCCAGTCACCCCTATTCCCCCTATCAGTGACCCCCATTCCCCAGTCACCCCTATTCCCCCTATCAGTGACTCCCATTTCCCAGTCACCCCTATTCCCCCCATCAGTGACTCCCATTCCCCAGTCACCCCTATTCCCCCATCAGTGACCCCTATTCCCCCCATCAGTGACTCCCATTCCCCAGTCACCCCTATTCCCCCCATCAGTGACCCCCATTCCCCAGTCACCCCTATTCCCCCCATCACTGACTCCCATTCCCCAGTCACCCCTATTCCCCCCTATCAGTGACCCCCATTCCCCAGTCACCCCTATTCCCCCTATCAGTGACCCCCATTCCACAGTCACCCCTAGTCCCCCTATCAGTGACTCCCATTCCCCAGTCACCCCTATTCCCCCATCAGTGACTCCCATTCCCCAGTCACCCCTATTCCCCCTTTCAGTGACTCCCATTCCCCAGTCACCCCTATTCCCCCCATCAGTGACCCCCATTCCCCAGTCACCCCTATTCCCCTATCAGTGACTCCCATTCCCCAGTCACCCCTATTCCCCCTATCAGTGACTCCCATTCCCCCTGTCACCCCTATTCCCCCTATCAGTGACTCCCATTCCCCAGTCACCCCTATTCCCGTTTTCAGTGACTCCCATTCCCGTCACCCCTATTCCCCCATCAGTGATTCCCATTTCCCAGTCACCCCTATTCCCCCTATCAGTGACTCCTATTCCCCAGTCACCCCTATTCCCCCATCAGTGACCCCCATTCCCCAGTCACCCCTATTCCCCCCATCAGTGACTCCCATTCCCCAGTCACCCCTATTCCACCTATCAGTGACCCCCATTCCCCAGTCACCCCTATTCCCCCATCAGTGACTCCCATTCCCCAGTCACCCCTATTCCCCCCATCAGTGACCCACATTCCCCAGTCACCCCTATTCCCCCCATCAGTGACTCCCATTCCCCAGTCACCCCTATTCCCCCCATCAGTGACTCCCATTCCCCTGTCACCCCTATTCCCCCCATCAGTGACTCCCATTCCCCAGTCACCCCTATTCCCCCTATCAGTGACTCCCATTCCCCAGTCACCCCTATGCCCCCCATCAGTGACTCCCATTCCCCAGTCACCCCTATTCGCCTATCAGTGACTCCCATTCCCCAGTCACCCCTATTCCCCCCATCAGTGACTCCCATTCCCCAGTCACCCCATTCCCCTATCAGTGACTCCCATTCCCCAGTCACCCCTATTCCCCCATCAGTGACTCCCATTCCCCAGTCACCCCTATTCCCCCTATCAGTGACCCCCATTCCCCATTCACCCCTATTCCCCCATCAGTGACTCCCATTCCCCAGTCACCCCTATTCCCCCCATCAGTGACTCCCATTCCCCAGTCACCCCTATTCCCCTATCAGTGACTCCCATTCCCCAGTCACCCCTATTCCCCCCATCAGTGACTCCCATTCCCCAGTCACCCCTATTCCCCCCATCAGTGACTCCCATTCCCCAGTCACCCCTATTCCCCTATCAGTGACTCCCATTCCCCAGTCACCCCTACTCCCCTATCAGTGACTCCCATTCCCCAGTCACCCCTATTCCCCCATCAGTGACTCCCATTCCCCAGTCACCCGTATTCCCCCATCAGTGACTCCCATTCCCCAGTCACCCCTATTCCCCCCATCAGTGACTCCCATTCCCCAGTCACCCCTATTCCCCCCATCAGTGCCTCCCATTCCCCAGTCACCCCTATTCCCCCCATCAGTCACTCCCATTCCCCAGTCACCCCTATTCCCCCCATCAGTGACTCCCATTCCCCAGTCACCCCTATTCCGCCCATCAGTGACTCCCATTCCCCAGTCACCCCTATTCCCCCTATCAGTGACTGCCATTCCCCAGTCACCCCTATACCCGCCATCGGTGACTCCCATTCCCCAGTCACCCCTATTTCCCCCATCAGTGACTCCCATTCCCCAATCACCCCTATTCCCCCATCAGTGACTCCCATTCCCCAGTCACCCCTATTCCCCCTATCAGTGATTCCCATTCCCCAGTCACCCCTATTCCCCCCATCAGTCAGTCCCATTCCCCAGTCACCCCTATTCCCCCCATCAGAGACTCCCATTCCCCAGTCACCCCTATTCCCCCATCAGTGACCCCCATTCCCCAGTCACCCCTATTCCTCGTATAAGTGACTCCCATTCCCCAGTCACCCCTATTCCCCCATCAGTGACTCCCATTCCCCAGTCGCCCCTATTCCCCCTATCAGTGACTCCCATTCCCCAGTCACCCCTATTCCCACATCAGTGACTCCCATTCCCCAGTCACCCCTATTCCCCCTACCAGTGACTCCCATTCCCCAGTCACCCCTATTCCCCCTATCAGTGACTCCCATTCCCCAGTCACCCCATTCCCCCATCAGTGACTCCCATTCCCCAGTCACGCCTATTCCCCCATCAGTGACTCCCATTCCCCAGTCACCCCTATTCCCCCTATCAGTGACTCCCATTCCCGTCACCCCTATTCCCCCATCAGTGACTCCCATTCCCCAGTCACCCCTATTCCCCCTATCAGCGACTCCCATTCCCCAGTCACCCCTATTCCCCGCATTAGTGACTCCCATTCCCCAGTCACCCCTATTCGCCCTATCAGTGACTCCCATTCCCCAGTCACCCCTATTCCCCCTATCAGTGACTCCCATTCCCGTCACCCCTATTCCCCCATCAGTGACTCCCATTCCCCAGTCACCCCTATTCCCCCATCAGTGACTCCCATTCCCCAGTCATCCCTATTCCCCCTATCAGTGACTCCCATTCCCCAGTCACCCCTATTCCCCCTATCAGTGACTCCCATTCCCCAGTCACCCCTATTCCCCCAATCAGTGACTCCCATTTCCCAGTCACCCCTATTCCCCCTATCAGTGACTCCCATTCCCGTCACCCCTATTCCCCCTATCAGTGACTCCCATTCCCCAGTCACCCCTATTCCCCCCATCAGTGACTCCCATTCCCCAGTCACGCCTATTCTCCCATCAGTGACTCCCATTCCCCAGTCACCCCTATTCCCCTTATCAGTGACTCCCATTCCCGTCACCCCTATTCCCCCATCAGTGACTCCCATTCCCCAGTCACCCTTATTCCCCCCATCAGCGACTCCCATTCCCCAGTCACACCTATTCCCCCATCAATGACCCCATTCCCCCATCAGTGACTCACATTCCCCAGTCACCCCTATTCCCCCATCAGTGACTCCCATTCCCCAGTCACCCCCTATTCCCCCATCAGTGACTCCCATTCCCCAGTCACCCCTATTCACCCTATCAGTGAATCCCATTCCCCAGTCACCCCTATTCCCGCTATCAGTGACTCCCATTCCCCAGTCACCCCTATTCCCCCTATCAGTGACTCCCATTCTCCAGTCACCGCAATTCCCCCTATCAGTGACTCCCATTCCCCAGTCACCCCTATTCCCCCATCAGTGACTCCCATTCCCCAGTCACCCCTATTCCCCCTATCAGTGACTCCCATTCCCCAGTCACCCCTATTCCCCCTATCAGTGACCCCCATTCCCCAGTCACCCCTATTCCCCCTATCAGTGACTCCCATTTCCCAGTCACCCCTATTCCCCCCATCAGTGACTCCCATTCCCCAGTCACCCCTATTCCCCCATCAGTGACCCCTATTCCCCCCATCAGTGACTCCCATTCCCCAGTCACCCCTATTCCCCCTATCAGTGACTCCCATTCCCCAGTCACCCCTATTCCCCCCATCAGTGACTCCCATTCCCCAGTCACCCCTATTCCCCCATCAGTGACCCCTATTCCCCCCATCAGTGACTCCCATTCCCCAGTCACCCCTATTCCCCCTATCAGTGACTCCCATTCCCCAGTCACCCCTATTCCCCCCATCAGTGACTCCCATTCCCCAGTCACCCCTATTCCCCCATCAGTGATTCCCATTCCCCAGTCACCCATATTCCCCCCATCAGTCAGTCCCATTCCCCAGTCACCCCTATTCCCCCCATCAGTGACTCCCATTCCCCAGTCACCCCTATTCCCCCCATCAGTGACTCCCATTCCCCAGTCACCCCTATTCCCCCATCAGTGACTCCCATTCCCCAGTCACCCCTATTCCCCCTATAACTGACTCCCATTCCCCAGTCACCCCTATTCCCCCTATAAGTGACTCCCATTCCCCAGTCACCCCGATTCCCCCTATCAGTGACCCCAATTCCCCAGTCACCACTATTCCCCCCATCAGAGACTCCCATTCCCCAGTGACCCCTATTCCCCCATCAGTGACTCGCATTCCCCAGTCACCCCTATTCCCCCATCAGTGACCCCCATTCCCCAGTCACCCCTATTCCCCCTTCAGTGACTCCCATTCCCCAGTCACCCCTATTCCCCCCATCAGTGACTCCCATTCCCCAGTCACCCCTATTCCCCCCGTCACGAACTCCCATTCCCCAGTCACCCCTATTCCCCCTATCAGTGACTCCCATTCCCCAGTCACCCCTATTCCCCCCATCAGTGACTCCCATTCCCCAGTCACCCCTATTCCCCCTATCAGTGACTCCCATTCCCCAGTCACCCCTATTCCCCCCATCAGCGACTCCCATTCCCCAGTCACCCCTATTCCCCCATCAGTGACCCCCATTCCCCAGTCACCCCTATTCCCCCTATCAGTGACTCCCATTCCCCAGTCACCCCTATTCCCCCCATCAGCGACTCCCATTCCCCAGTCACCCCTATTCCCCCATCAGTGACTCCCATTCCCCAGTCACCCCTATTCCCCCTATCAGTGACCCCCATTCCCCAGTCACCCCTATTCCCCCCATCAGCGACTCCCATTCCCCAGTCACCCCTATTCCCCCATCAGTGACCCCCATTCCCCAGTCACCCCTATTCCCCCATCAGTGACTCCCATTCCCCAGTCACCCCTACTCCCCCGTCACGAACTCCCATTCCCCAGTCACCCCTATTCCCCCTATCAGTGACTCCCATTCCCCAGTCACCCCTATTCCCCCCATCAGTGACTCCCATTCCCCAGTCACTCCTATTCCCCCCATCAGAGACTCCCATTCCCCAGTGACCCCGATTCCCCCATCAGTGACTCGCATTCCCCAGTCACCCCTATTCCCCCATCAGTGACCCCCATTCCCCAGTCACCCCTATTCCCCCTTCAGTGACTCCCATTCCCCAGTCACCCCTATTCCCCCCATCAGTGACTCCCATTCCCCAGTCACCCCTATTCCCCCCGTCACGAACTCCCATTCCCCAGTCACCCCTATTCCCCCTATCAGTGACTCCCATTCCCCAGTCACCCCTATTCCCCTATCAGTGACTCCCATTCCCCAGTCACCCCTATTCCCCCCATCAGTGACTCCCATTCCCCAGTCCCCCCTATTCCCACTATCAGTGACCCCCATTCCCCAGTCACCCCTATTCCCCCCATCAGTGACGCCCATTCCCCAGTCCCCCCTATTCCCCCTATCAGTGACCCCCATTCCCCAGTCACCCCTATTCCCCCCATCAGTGACTCCCATTCCCCAGTCACCCCTATTCCATCAGTGACTCCCATTCCCCAGTCACCCCTATCAGTGACTCCCATTCCACAGTCCCCCCTATTCCCCCTATCAGTGACCCCCATTCCCCAGTCACCCCTATTCCCCCTATCAGTGACTCCCATTCCCCAGTCACCCCTATTCCCCCCATCAGTGACCCCCATTCCCCAGTCACCCCTATTCCCCCCATCAGTGACTCCCATTCCCCAGTCACCCCTATTCCCCCCTATCAGTGACCCCCATTCCCCAGTCACCCCTATTCCCCCTATCAGTGACCCCCATTCCACAGTCACCCCTAGTCCCCCTATCAGTGACTCCCATTCCCCAGTCACCCCTATTCCCCCATCAGTGACTCCCATTCCCCAGTCACCCCTATTCCCCCTTTCAGTGACTCCCATTCCCCAGTCACCCCTATTCCCCCCATCAGTGACCCCCATTCCCCAGTCACCCCTATTCCCCTATCAGTGACTCCCATTCCCCAGTCACCCCTATTCCCCCTATCAGTGACTCCCATTCCCCCTGTCACCCCTATTCCCCCTATCAGTGACTCCCATTCCCCAGTCACCCCTATTCCCGCTATCAGTGACTCCCATTCCCGTCACCCCTATTCCCCCATCAGTGATTCCCATTTCCCAGTCACCCCTATTCCCCCTATCAGTGACTCCTATTCCCCAGTCACCCCTATTCCCCCATCAGTGACCCCCATTCCCCAGTCACCCCTATTCCCCCCATCAGTGACTCCCATTCCCCAGTCACCCCTATTCCACCTATCAGTGACCCCCATTCCCCAGTCACCCCTATTCCCCCATCAGTGACTCCCATTCCCCAGTCACCCCTATTCCCCCATCAGTGACCCACATTCCCCAGTCACCCCTATTCCCCCCATCAGTGACTCCCATTCCCCAGTCACCCCTATTCCCCCCATCAGTGACTCCCATTCCCCTGTCACCCCTATTCCCCCCATCAGTGACTCCCATTCCCCAGTCACCCCTATTCCCCCTATCAGTGACTCCCATTCCCCAGTCACCCCTATGCCCCCCATCAGTGACTCCCATTCCCCAGTCACCCCTATTCGCCTATCAGTGACTCCCATTCCCCAGTCACCCCTATTCCCCCCATCAGTGACTCCCATTCCCCAGTCACCCCATTCCCCTATCAGTGACTCCCATTCCCCAGTCACCCCTATTCCCCCATCAGTGACTCCCATTCCCCAGTCACCCCTATTCCCCCTATCAGTGACCCCCATTCCCCATTCACCCCTATTCCCCCCATCAGTGACTCCCATTCCCCAGTCACCCCTATTCCCCCCATCAGTGACTCCCATTCCCCAGTCACCCCTATTCCCCTATCAGTGACTCCCATTCCCCAGTCACCCCTATTCCCCCCATCAGTGACTCCCATTCCCCAGTCACCCCTATTCCCCTATCAGTGACTCCCATTCCCCAGTCACCCCTACTCCCCTATCAGTGACTCCCATTCCCCAGTCACCCCTATTCCCCCATCAGTGACTCCCATTCCCCAGTCACCCGTATTCCCCCATCAGTGACTCCCATTCCCCAGTCACCCCTATTCCCCCCATCAGTGACTCCCATTCCCCAGTCACCCCTATTCCCCCCATCAGTGCCTCCCATTCCCCAGTCACCCCTATTCCCCCCATCAGTGACTCCCATTCCCCAGTCACCCCTATTCCCCCCATCAGTGACTCCCATTCCCCAGTCACCCCTATTCCGCCCATCAGTGACTCCCATTCCCCAGTCACCCCTATTCCCCCCATCAGTGACTCCCATTCCCCAGTCACCCCTGTTCCCCCCATCAGTGACTCCCATTCCCCAGTCACCCCTATTCCCCCTATCAGTGACTGCCATTCCCCAGTCACCCCTATACCCGCCATCGGTGACTCCCATTCCCCAGTCACCCCTATTTCCCCCATCAGTGACTCCCATTCCCCAGTCACCCCTATTCCCCCATCAGTGACTCCCATTCCCCAGTCACCCCTATTCCCCCTATCAGTGATTCCCATTCCCCAGTCACCCCTATTCCCCCCATCAGTCAGTCCCATTCCCCAGTCACCCCTATTCCCCCCATCAGAGACTCCCATTCCCCAGTCACCCCTATTCCCCCATCAGTGACCCCCATTCCCCAGTCACCCCTATTCCTCGTATACGTGACTCCCATTCCCCAGTCACCCCTATTCCCCCTATAAGTGACTCCCATTCCCCAGTCACCCCTATTCCCCCATCAGTGACTCCCATTCCCCAGTCGCCCCTATTCCCCCTATCAGTGACTCCCATTCCCCAGTCACCCCTATTCCCACATCAGTGACTCCCATTCCCCAGTCACCCCTATTCCCCCTACCAGTGACTCCCATTCCCCAGTCACCCCTATTCCCCCTATCAGTGACTCCCATTCCCCAGTCACCCCATTCCCCCATCAGTGACTCCCATTCCCCAGTCACGCCTATTCCCCCATCAGTGACTCCCATTCCCCAGTCACCCCTATTCCCCCTATCAGTGACTCCCATTCCCGTCACCCCTATTCCCCCATCAGTGACTCCCATTCCCCAGTCACCCCTATTCCCCCTATCAGCGACTCCCATTCCCCAGTCACCCCTATTCCCCGCATTAGTGACTCCCATTCCCCAGTCACCCCTTTTCGCCCTATCAGTGACTCCCATTCCCCAGTCACCCCTATTCCCCCTATCAGTGACTCCCATTCCCGTCACCCCTATTCCCCCATCAGTGACTCCCATTCCCCAGTCACCCCTATTCCCCCCATCAGTGACTCCCATTCCCCAGTCATCCCTATTCCCCCTATCAGTGACTCCCATTCCCCAGTCACCCCTATTCCCCCTATCAGTGACTCCCATTCCCCAGTCACCCCTATTCCCCCAATCAGTGACTCCCATTTCCCAGTCACCCCTATTCCCCCTATCAGTGACTCCCATTCCCGTCACCCCTATTCCCCCTATCAGTGACTCCCATTCCCCAGTCACCCCTATTCCCCCCATCAGTGACTCCCATTCCCCAGTCACGCCTATTCTCCCATCAGTGACTCCCATTCCCCAGTCACCCCTATTCCCCTTATCAGTGACTCACATTCCCGTCACCCCTATTCCCCCATCAGTGACTCCCATTCCCCAGTCACCCTTATTCCCCCCATCAGTGACTCCCATTCCCCAGTCACACCTATTCCCCCATCAATGACCCCATTCCCCCATCAGTGACTCACATTCCCCAGTCACCCCTATTCCCCCATCAGTGACTCCCATTCCCCAGTCACCCCTATTCCCCCATCAGTGACTCCCATTCCCCAGTCACCCCTATTCACCCTATCAGTGAATCCCATTCCCCAGTCACCCCTATTCCCGCTATCAGTGACTCCCATTCCCCAGTCACCCCTATTCCCCCTATCAGTGACTCCCATTCTCCAGTCACCGCAATTCCCCCTATCAGTGACTCCCATTCCCCAGTCACCCCTATTCCCCCATCAGTGACTCCCATTCCCCAGTCACCCCTATTCCCCCTATCAGTGACTCCCATTCCCCAGTCACCCCTATTCCCCCTATCAGTGACCCCCATTCCCCAGTCACCCCTATTCCCCCTATCAGTGACTCCCATTTCCCAGTCACCCCTATTCCCCCCATCAGTGACTCCCATTCCCCAGTCACCCCTATTCCCCCATCAGTGACCCCTATTCCCCCCATCAGTGACTCCCATTCCCCAGTCACCCCTATTCCCGCTATCAGTGACTGCCATTCCCCAGTCACCCCTATTCCCCCCATCAGTGACTCCCATTCCCCAGTCACCCCTATTCCCCCATCAGTGATTCCCATTCCCCAGTCACCCATATTCCCCCCATCAGTCAGTCCCATTCCCCAGTCACCCCTATTCCCCCCATCAGTGACTCCCATTCCCCAGTCACCCCTATTCCCCCTATCAGTGACTCCAATTCCCCAGTCACCCCTATTCCCCCCATCAGTGACTCCCATTCCCCAGTCACCCCTATTCCCCCCATCAGTGACTCCCATTCCCCAGTCACCCCTATTCCCCCCATCAGTGACTCCCATTCCCCAGTCACCACTATTCCCCCTATCAGTGACTCCAATTCCCCAGTCACCCCTATTCCCCCCATCAGTGACTCCCATTCCCCAGTCACCCCTATTCCCCCCATCAGTGACTCCCATTCCCCAGTCACCCCTATTCCCCCATCAGTGACTCCCATTCCCCAGTCACCCCTATTCCCCCTATAACTGACTCCCATTCCCCAGTCACCCCTATTCCCCCTATAAGTGACTCCCATTCCCCAGTCACCCCGATTCCCCCTATCAGTGACCCCAATTCCCCAGTCACCCCTATTCCCCCCATCAGAGACTCCCATTCCCCAGTGACCCCTATTCCCCCATCAGTGACTCGCATTCCCCAGTCACCCCTATTCCCCCATCAGTGACCCCCATTCCCCAGTCACCCCTATTCCCCCTTCAGTGACTCCCATTCCCCAGTCACCCCTATTCCCCCCATCAGTGACTCCCATTCCCCAGTCACCCCTATTCCCCCCGTCACGAACTCCCATTCCCCAGTCACCCCTATTCCCCCTATCAGTGACTCCCATTCCCCAGTCACCCCTATTCCCCCCATCAGTGACTCCCATTCCCCAGTCACCCCTATTCCCCCTATCAGTGACTCCCATTCCCCAGTCACCCCTATTCCCCCCATCAGCGACTCCCATTCCCCAGTCACCCCATTCCCCCATCAGTGACTCCCATTCCCCAGTCACCCCTATTCCCCCATCAGTGACTCCCATTCCCCAGTCACCCCTATTCCCCCCATCAGTGACTGCCATTCCCCAGTCACCCCTATTCCCCCTATCAGTGACTCCCATTCCCCAGTCACCCTATTCCCCCTATCAGTGACTCCCATTCCCCAGTCACCCCTATTCCCCCCATCAGTGACTCCCATTCCCCAGTCACCCCTATTCCCCCTATCAGTGACTCCCATTTCCCAGTCACCCCTATTCCCCCCATCAGTGACTCCCATTCCCCAGTCACCCCTATTCCCCTATCAGTGACTCCCATTCCCCAGTCCCCCCTATTCCCACTATCAGTGACCCCCATTCCCCAGTCACCCCTATTCCCCCCATCAGTGACGCCCATTCCCCAGTCCCCCCTACTCCCCCTATCAGTGACCCCCATTCCCCAGTCACCCCTATTCCCCCCATCAGTGACTCCCATTCCCCAGTCACCCCAATTCCATCAGTGACTCCCATTCCCCAGTCACCCCTATCAGTGACTCCCATTCCACAGTCCCCCCTATTCCCCCTATCAGTGACCCCCATTCCCCAGTCACCCGTATTCCCCCCATCAGTGACTCCCATTCCCCAGTCACCCCTATTCCACCAGTGACTCCCATTCCCCAGTCACCCCTATCAGTGACTCCCATTCCACAGTCCCCCCTATTCCCCCTATCAGTGATTCCCATTCCCCAGTCACCCCTATTCCCCCCATCAGTGACCCCCATTCCCCAGTCACCCCTATTCCCCCCATCAGTGACTCCCATTCCCCAGTCACCCCTATTCCCCCCTATCAGTGACCCCCATTTCCCAGTCACCCCTATTCCCCCCATCAGTGACTCCCATTCCCCAGTCACCCCTGTTCCCCCCATCAGTGACTCCCATTCCCCAGTCACCCCTATTCCCCCCATCAGTGACTCCCATTCCCCAGTCACCCCTATTCCCCATCAGTGACTCCCATTCCCCAGTCACCCCTATTCCCCCTATAACTGACACCCATTCCCCAGTCACCCCTATTCCCCCTATAAGTGACTCCCATTCCCCAGTCACCCCGATTCCCCCTATCAGTGACCCCAATTCCCCAGTCACCCCTATTCCCCCCATCAGAGACTCCCATTCCCCAGTGACCCCGATTCCCCCATCAGTGACTCGCATTCCCCAGTCACCCCTATTCCCCCATCAGTGACCCCCATTCCCCAGTCACCCCTATTCCCCCTTCAGTGACTCCCATTCCCCAGTCACCCCTATTCCCCCCATCAGTGACTCCCATTCCCCAGTCACCCCTATTCCCCCCGTCACGAACTCCCATTCCCCAGTCACCCCTATTCCCCCTATCAGTGACTCCCATTCCCCAGTCACCCCTATTCCCCTATCAGTGACTCCCATTCCCCAGTCACCCCTATTCCCCCCATCAGTGACTCCCATTCCCCAGTCCCCCCTATTCCCACTATCAGTGACCCCCATTCCCCAGTCACCCCTATTCCCCCCATCAGTGACGCCCATTCCCCAGTCCCCCCTATTCCCCCTATCAGTGACCCCCATTCCCCAGTCACCCCTATTCCCTCCATCAGTGACTCCCATTCCCCAGTCACCCCTATTCCGTCAGTGACTCCCATTCCCGTCACCCCTATCAGTGACTCCCATTCCACAGTCCCCCCTATTCCCCCTATCAGTGACCCCCATTCCCCAGTCACCCCTATTCCCCCTATCAGTGACTCCCATTCCCCAGTCACCCCTATTCCCCCCATCAGTGACCCCCATTCCCCAGTCACCCCTATTCCCCCCATCAGTGACTCCCATTCCCCAGTCACCCCTATTCCCCCCTATCAGTGACCCCCATTCCCCAGTCACCCCTATTCCCCCTATCAGTGACCCCCATTCCACAGTCACCCCTAGTCCCCCTATCAGTGACTCCCATTCCCCAGTCACCCCTATTCCCCCATCAGTGACTCCCATTCCCCAGTCACCCCTATTCCCCCTTTCAGTGACTCCCATTCCCCAGTCACCCCTATTCCCCCCATCAGTGACCCCCATTCCCCAGTCACCCCTATTCCCCTATCAGTGACTCCCATTCCCCAGTCACCCCTATTCCCCCTATCAGTGACTCCCATTCCCCCTGTCACCCCTATTCCCCCTATCAGTGACTCCCATTCCCCAGTCACCCCTATTCCCGCTATCAGTGACTCCCATTCCCGTCACCCCTATTCCCCCATCAGTGATTCCCATTTCCCAGTCACCCCTATTCCCCCTATCAGTGACTCCTATTCCCCAGTCACCCCCTATTCCCCCATCAGTGACCCCCATTCCCCAGTCACCCCTATTCCCCCCATCAGTGAATGCCATTCCCCAGTCACCCCTATTCCACCTATCAGTGACCCCCATTCCCCAGTCACCCCTATTCCCCCATCAGTGACTCCCATTCCCCAGTCACCCCTATTCCCCCCATCAGTGACCCACATTCCCCAGTCACCCCTATTCCCCCCATCAGTGACTCCCATTCCCCAGTCACCCCTATTGCCCCCATCAGTGACTCCCATTCCCCAGTCACCCCTATTCCCCCTATCAGTGACTCCCATTCCCCAGTCACCCCTATGCCCCCCATCAGTGACTCCCATTCCCCAGTCACCCCTATTCGCCTATCAGTGACTCCCATTCCCCAGTCACCCCTATTCCCCCCATCAGTGACTCCCATTCCCCAGTCACCCCATTCCCCTATCAGTGACTCCCATTCCCCAGTCACCCCTATTCCCCCATCAGTGACTCCCATTCCTCAGTCACCCCTATTCCCCCTATCAGTGACCCCCATTCCCCATTCACCCCTATTCCCCCCATCAGTGACTCCCATTCCCCAGTCACCCCTATTCCCCCCATCAGTGACTCCCATTCCCCAGTCACCCCTATTCCCCTATCAGTGACTCCCATTCCCCAGTCACCCCTATTCCCCCCATCAGTGACTCCCATTCCCCAGTCACCCCTATTCCCCCCATCAGTGACTCCCATTCCCCAGTCACCCCTATTCCCCTATCAGTGACTCCCATTCCCCAGTCACCCCTACTCCCCTATCAGTGACTCCCATTCCCCAGTCACCCCTATTCCCCCATCAGTGACTCCCATTCCCCAGTCACCCGTATTCCCCCATCAGTGACTCCCATTCCCCAGTCACCCCTATTGCCCCCATCAGTGACTCCCATTCCCCAGTCACCCCTATTCCCCCCATCAGTGACTCCCATTCCCCAGTCACCCCTGTTCCCCCCATCAGTGACTCCCATTCCCCAGTCACCCCTATTCCCCCTATCAGTGACTGCCATTCCCCAGTCACCCCTATACCCGCCATCGGTGACTCCCATTCCCCAGTCACCCCTATTTCCCCCATCAGTGACTCCCATTCCCCAGTCACCCCTATTCCCCCATCAGTGACTCCCATTCCCCAGTCACCCCTATTCCCCCTATCAGTGATTCCCATTCCCGTCACCCCTATTCCCCCCATCAGTCAGTCCCATTCCCCAGTCACCCCTATTCCCCCCATCAGAGACTCCCATTCCCCAGTCACCCCTATTCCCCCTATAACTGACTCCCATTCCCCAGTCACCCCTATTCCCCCTATAAGTGACTCCCATTCCCCAGTCACCCCGATTCCCCCTATCAGTGACCCCAATTCCCCAGTCACCCCTATTCCCCCCATCAGAGACTCCCATTCCCCAGTGACCCCTATTCCCCCATCAGTGACTCGCATTCCCCAGTCACCCCTATTCCCCCATCAGTGACCCCCATTCCCCAGTCACCTCTATTCCCCCTTCAGTGACTCCCATTCCCCAGTCACCCCTATTCCCCCCATCAGTGACTCCCATTCCCCAGTCCCCCCTATTCCCACTATCAGTGACCCCCATTCCCCAGTCACCCCTATTCCCCCCATCAGTGACGCCCATTCCCCAGTCCCCCCTATTCCCCCTATCAGTGACCCCCATTCCCCAGTCACCCCTATTCCCCCCATCAGTGACTCCCATTCCCCAGTCACCCCTATTCCATCAGTGACTCCCATTCCCCAGGCACCCCTATCAGTGACTCCCATTCCACAGTCCCCCCTATTCCCCCTATCAGTGACCCCCATTCCCCAGTCACCCCTATTCCCCCCATCAGTGACTCCCATTCCCCAGTCACCCCTATTCCATCAGTGACTCCCATTCCCCAGTCACCCCTATCAGTGACTCCCATTCCACAGTCCCCCCCTATTCCCCCTATCAGTGACTCCCATTCCCCAGTCACCCCTATTCCCCCCCATCAGTGACCCCCATTCCCCAGTCACCCCTATTCCCCCCATCAGTGACTCCCATTCCCCAGTCACCCCTATTCCCCCCTATCAGTGACCCCCATTCCCCAGTCACCCCTATTCCCCCTATCAGTGACCCCCATTCCACAGTCACCCCTAGTCCCCCTATCAGTGACTCCCATTCCCCAGTCACCCCTATTCCCCCATCAGTGACTCCCATTCCCCAGTCACCCCTATTCCCCCTTTCAGTGACTCCCATTCCCCAGTCACCCCTATTCCCCCCATCAGTGACCCCCATTCCCCAGTCACCCCTATTCCCCTATCAGTGACTCCCATTCCCCAGTCACCCCTATTCCCCCTATCAGTGACTCCCATTCCCCCTGTCACCCCTATTCCCCCTATCAGTGACTCCCATTCCCCAGTCACCCCTATTCCCGCTATCAGTGACTCCCATTCCCGTCACCCCTATTCCCCCATCAGTGACTCCCATTTCCCAGTCAACCCTATTCCCCCTATCAGTGACTCCTATTCCCCAGTCACCCCAATTCCCCCATCAGTGACCCCCATTCCCCAGTCACCCCTATTCCCCCCATCAGTGACTCCCATTCCCCAGTCACCCCTATTCCCCTATCAGTGACCCCCATTCCCCAGTCACCCCTATTCCCCCATCAGTGACTCCCATTCCCCAGTCACCCCTATTCCCCCCATCAGTGACTCTCATTCCCCAGTCACCCCTATTCCCCCTATCAGTGACTCCCATTCCCCAGTCACCCCTATTCCCCCTATCAGTGACTCCCATTCCCCAATCACCCCTATTCCCCTCATCAGTGACTCCCATTCCCTAGTCACCCCTATTCCCCCTATCAGTGACCCACATTCCCCAGTCACCCCTATTCCCCCCATCAGTGACTCCCATTCCCCAGTCACCCCATTCCCCTATCAGTGACTCCCATTCCCCAGTCACCCCTATTCCCCCATCAGTGACTCCATTCCCCAGTCACCCCTATTCCCCTATCAGTGACCCCCATTCCCCATTCACCCCTATTCCCCCATCAGTGACTCCATTCCCCAGTCACCCTATTCCCCCCATCAGTGACTCCCATTCCCCAGTCACCCTATTCCCCTATCAGTGACTCCCATTCCTCAGTCACCCCTATTCCCCCATCAGTGACTCCCATTCCCCAGTCACCCCAATTCCCCCCATCAGTGACTCCCATTCCCCAGTCACCCCTATTCCCCTATCAGTGACTCCCATTCCCCAGTCACCCCTACTCCCCTATCAGTGACTCCCATTCCCCAGTCACCCCTATTCCCCCATCAGTGACTCCCATTCCCCAGTCACCCGTATTCCCCCATCAGTGACTCCCATTCCCCAGTCACCCCTATTCCCCCCATCAGTGACTCCCATTCCCCAGTCACCCCTATTCCCCCATCAGTGACTCCCATTCCCCAGTCACCCCTATTCCCCTATCAGTGCCTCCCATTCCCCAGTCATCAGTGACTCCCATTCCCCAGTCACCCCTATTCCCCCATCACTGACTCCCATTCCCCAGTCACCCCTATTCCCCCCATCAGTGACTCCCATTCCCCAGTCACCCCTATTCCCCCCATCAGTGACTCCCATTCCCCAGTCACCCCTATCCCGCCCATCAGTGACTCCCATTCCCCAGTCACCCCTATTCCCCCCATCAGTGACTCCCATTCCCCAGTCACCCCTGTTCCCCCCATCAGTGACTCCCATTCCCCAGTCACCCCTATTCCCCCCATCGGTGACTCCCATTCCCCAGTCACCCCTATTTCCCCCATCAGTGACTCCCATTCCCCAGTCACCCCTATTCCCCCATCAGTGACTCCCATTCCCCAGTCACCCCTATTCCCCCTATCAGTGATTCCCATTCCCCAGTCACCCCTATTCCCCCCATCAGTCAGTCCCATTCCCCAGTCACCCCTGTTCCCCCCATCAGAGACTCCCATTCCCCAGTCACCCCTATTCCCCCATCAGTGACCCCCATTCCCCAGTCACCCCTATTCCTCGTATAAGTGACTCCCATTCCCCAGTCACCCCTATTCCCCCTATAAGTGACTCCCATTCCCCAGTCACCCCTATTCCCCCATCAGTGACTCCCATTCCCCAGTCGCCCCTATTCCCCCTATCAGTGACTCCCATTCCCCAGTCACCCCTATTCCCACATCAGTGACTCCCATTCCCCAGTCACCCCTATTCCCCCTACCAGTGACTCCCATTCCCCAGTCACCCCTATTCCCCCTATCAGTGACTCCCATTCCCCAGTCACCCCATTCCCCCATCAGTGACTCCCATTCCCCAGTCACGCCTATTCCCCCATCAGTGACTCCCATTCCCCAGTCACCCCTATTCCCCCGATCAGTGACTCCCATTCCCGTCACCCCTATTCCCCCATCAGTGACTCCCATTCCCCAGTCACCCCTATTCCCCGCATCAGTGACTCCCATTCCCCAGTCACCCCTATTCGCCCTATCAGTGACTCCCATTCCCCAGTCACCCCTATTCCCCCTATCAGTGACTCCCATTCCCGTCACCCCTATTCCCCCATCAGTGACTCCCATTCCCCAGTCACCCCTATTCCCCCCATCAGTGACTCCCATTCCCCAGTCACTCCTATTCCCCCTATCAGTGACTCCCATTCCCCAGTCATCCCTATTCCCCCTATCAGTGACTCCCATTCCCCAGTCACCCCTATTCCGCCTATCAGTGACTCCCATTCCCCAGTCACCCCTATTCCCCCAATCAGTGACTCCCATTTCCCAGTCACCCCTATCAGTGACTCCCTTTCCCGTCACCCCTATTCCCCCTATCAGTGACTCCCATTCCCCAGTCACCCCTATTCCCCCCATCAGTGACTCCCATTCCCCAGTCACGTCTATTCCCCCATCAGTGACTCCCATTCCCCAGTCACCCCTATTCCCCCATCAGTGACTCCCATTCCCCAGTCACCCTTATTCCCCCCATCAGTGACTCCCATTCCCCAGTCACACCTATTCCCCCATCAATGACCCTATTCCCCCATCAGTGACTCCCATTCCCCAGTCACCCCTATTCCCCCATCAGTGACTCCCATTCCCCAGTCACCCCTATTCCCCCATCAGTGACTCCCATTCCCCAGTCACCCCTATTTCCCCTATCAGTGACTCCCATTCCCCAGTCACCCCTATTCCCGCTATCAGTGACTCCCATTCCCCAGTCACCCCTATTCCCCCTATCAGTGACTCCCATTCCCCAGTCACCCCTATTCCCCCTATCAGTGACTCCCATTCCCCAGTCACCCCTATTCCCCCATCAGTGACTCCCATTCCCCAGTCACCCCTATTCCCCCTATCAGTGACTCCCATTCCCCAGTCACCCCTATTCCCCCTATCAGTGACCCCCATTCCCCAGTCACCCCTATTCCCCCTATCAGTGACTCCCATTTCCCAGTCACCCCTATTCCCCCATCAGTGACTCCCATTCCCCAGTCACCCCTATTCCCCCATCAGTGACCCCTATTCCCCCCATCAGTGACTCCCATTCCCCAGTCACCCCTATTCCCCCCATCAGTGACTCCCATTCCCCAGTCACCCCTATTCCCCCCATCAGTGACTCCCATTCCCCAGTCACCCCTATTCCCCCATCAGTGATTCCCATTCCCCAGTCACCCATATTCCCCCATCAGTCAGTCCCATTCCCCAGTCACCCCTATTCCCCCCATCAGTGACTCCCATTCCCCAGTCACCCCTATTCCCCCTATCAGTGACTCCAATTCCCCAGTCACCCCTATTCCCCCCATCAGTGACTCCCATTCCCCAGTCACCCCTATTCCCCCCATCAGTGACTCCCATTCCCCAGTCACCCCTATACCCCCCATCAGTGACTCCCATTCCCCAGTCGCCACTATTCCCCGTCAGTGACTCCAATTCCCGAGTCACCCCTATTCCCCCCGTCAGTGACTTCCATTCCCCAGTCACCCCTATTCACCCATCAGTGATTCCCATTCCCCAGTCACCCCTATTCCCCCCATCAGTCAGTCCCATTCCCCAGTCACCCCTATTCCCCCTATCAGTGACTCCCATTCCCCAGTCACCCCTATTCCCCCATCAGTGACCCCTTTCCCCAGTCACCCCTATTCCTCCTATAAGTGACTCCCATTCCCCAGTCACCCCATTCCCCCGATAAGTGACTCCCATTCCCCAGTCACCCCTATTCCCCCATCAGTGACTCCCATTCCCCAGTCACCCCTATTCCCCCTATCAGTGACTCCCATTCCCCAGTCACCCCTATTCCCCCTATCAGTGACTCCCATTCCCCAGTCACCCCTATTCCCCTCATCAGTGACTCCCATTCCCCAGTCACCCCTATTCCCCCTATCAGTGACCCCCATTCCCCAGTCACCCCTATTCCCCCCATCAGTGACTCCCATTCCCCAGTCACCCCTATTCCCCCCATCAGTGACTCCCATTCCCCAGTCACCCCTATACCCCCCATCAGTGACTCCCATTGCCCAGTCGCCACTATTCCCCCTGTCAGTGACTCCAATTCCCGAGTCACCCCTATTCCCCTTATCAGTGACTCCCATTCCCGTCACCCCTATTCCCCCATCAGTGACTCCCATTCCCCAGTCAGCCCTATTCCCCTTATCAGTGACTCCCATTCCCGTCACCCCTATTCCCCCATCAGTGACTCCCATTCCCCAGTCACCCCTATTCCCCCTTTCAGTGACTCCCATTCCCCAGTCACCCCTATTCCCCGCAACAGTGACCCCCATTCCCCAGTCACCCCTATTCCCCTATCAGTGACTCCCATTCCCCAGTCACCCCTATTCCCCCTATCAGTGACTCCCATTCCCCCTGTCACCCCTATTCCCCCTATCAGTGACTCCCATTCCCCAGTCACCCCTATTCCCGCTATCAGTGACTCCCATTCCCGTCACCCCTATTCCCCCATCAGTGACTCCCATTTCCCAGTCACCCCTATTCCCCCTATCAGTGACTCCTATTCCCCAGTCACCCCCTATTCCCCCATCAGTGACCCCCATTCCCCCAGTCACCCCTATTCCCCTCATCAGTGACTCCCATTCCCTAGTCACCCCTATTCCCCCTATCAGTGACCCACATTCCCCAGTCACCCCTATTCCCCCCATCAGTGACTCCCATTCCCCAGTCACCCCTATTCCCCCCATCAGTGACTCCCATTCCCCAGTCACCCCTATTCCCCCATCAGTGACTCCCATTCCCCAGTCACCCCTATGCCCCCCATCAGTGACTCCCATTCCCCAGTCACCCCTATTCGCCTATCAGTGACTCCCATTCCCCAGTCACCCCTATTCCCCCCATCAGTGACTCCCATTCCCCAGTCACCCCATTCCCCTATCAGTGACTCCCATTCCCCAGTCACCCCTATTCCCCCATCAGTGACTACCATTCCCCAGTTACCCCTATTCCCCCTATCAGTGACTCCCATTCCCAGTCACCCCTATTCCCCCCATCAGTGACTCCCATTCCCCAGTCACCCCTATTCCCCCCATCAGTGACTCCCATTCCCCAGTCACCACTATTCCGCCCATCAGTGACTCCCATTCCCCAGTCACCCCTATTCCCCTATCAGTGACTACCATTCCCCAGTCACCCCTATTCCCCCCATCAGTGACTCCCATTCCCCAGTCACCCCTATTCCCCTATCATAGACTCCCATTCCCCAGTCACCCCTATTCCCCCCATCAGTGACTCCCATTCCCCAGTCACCCCTATTCCCCCTATCAGTGACTCCCATTCCCATCACCCCTATTCCCCCATCAGTGACTCCCATTCCCCAGTCACCCCTATTCCCCCTATCAGTGACTCCCATTCCCCAGTCACCCCTATTCCCCGCATCAGTGACTCCCATTCCCCAGTCACCCCTATTCGCCCTGTCAGTGACTCCCATTCCCCAGTCACCCCTATTCCCCCTATCAGTGACTCCCATTCCCGTCACCCCTATTCCCCCATCAGTGACTCCCATTCCCCAGTCACCCCTATTCCCCCCATCAGTGACTCCCATTCCCCAATCACTCCAATTCCCCCTATCAGTGACTCCCATTCCCCAGTCATCCCTATTCCCCCTATCAGTGACTCCCATTCCCCAGTCACCCCTAATCCGCCTATCAGTGACTCCCATTCCCCAGTCACCCCTATTCCCCCAATCAGTGACTCCCATTTCCCAGTCACCCCTATTCCCCCTATCAGTGACTCCCATTCCCGTCACCCCTATTCCCCCTATCAGTGACTCCCATTCCCCAGTCACCCCTATTCCCCCCATCAGTGACTCCCATTCCCCAGTCACGCCTAATCCCCCATCAGTGACTCCCATTCCCCAGTCACCCCTATTCCCCTTATCAGTGACTCCCATTCCCGTCACCCCTATTCCCCCATCAGTGACTCCCATTCCCCAGTCACCCTTATTCCCCCCATCAGTGACTCCCATTCCCCAGTCACACCTATTCCCCCATCAATGACCCTATTCCCCCATCAGTGACTCCCATTCCCCAGTCACCCCTATTCCCCCATCAGTGACTCCCATTCCCCAGTCACCCCTATTCCCCCATCAGTGACTCCCATTCCCCAGTCACCCCTATTTCCCCTATCAGTGACTCCCATTCCCCAGTCACCCCTATTCCCGCTATCAGTGACTCCCATTCCCCAGTCACCCCTATTCCCCCTATCAGTGACTCCCATTCCCCAGTCACCCCTATTCCCCCTATCAGTGACTCCCATTCCCCAGTCACCCCTATTCCCCCATCAGTGACTCCCATTCCCAGTCACCCGTATTCCCCCTATCAGTGACTCCCATTCCCCAGTCACCCCTATTCCCCCTATCAGTGACCCCCATTCCCCAGTCACCCCTATTCCCCCTATCACTGACTCCCATTTCCCAGTCACCCCTATTCCCCCATCAGTGACTCCCATTCCCCAGTCACCCCTATTCCCCCATCAGTGACCCCTATTCCCCCCATTAGTGACTCCCATTCCCCAGTCACCCCTATTCCCCCATCAGTGACTCCCATTCCCCAGTCACCCCTATTCCCCCCATCAGTGACTCCCATTCCCCAGTCACCCCTATTCCCCATCAGTGATTCCCATTCCCCAGTCACCCATATTCCCCCCATCAGTCAGTCCCATTCCCCAGTCACCCCTATTCCCCCCATCAGTGACTCCCATTCCCCAGTCACCCCTATTCCCCCTATCAGTGACTCCAATTCCCCAGTCACCCCTATTCCCCCCATCAGTGACTCCCATTCCCCAGTCACCCCGATTCCCCCCATCAGTGACTCCCATTCCCCTGTCACCCCTATACCCCCCATCAGTGACTCCCATTCCCCAGTCGCCACTATTCCCCCTGTCAGTGACTCCAATTCCCCAGTCACCCCTATTCCCCCCGTCAGTGACTTCCATTCCCCAGTCACCCCTATTCACCCCATCAGTCAGTCCCATTCCCCAGTCACCCCTATTCCCCCTATCAGTGACTCCCATTCCCCAGTCACCTCTATTCCCCCATCAGTGACCCCTTTCCCCAGTCACCCCTATTCCTCCTAAAAGTGACTCCCATTCCCCAGTCACCCCATTCCCCCTATAAGTGACTCCCATTCCCCATTCACCCCTATTCCCCCATCAGTGACTCCCATTCCCCAGTCACCCCTATTCCCCCTATCAGTGACTCCCATTCCCCAGTCACCCCTATTCCCCCTATCAGTGACTCCCATTCCCCAGTCACCCCTATTCCCCTCATCAGTGACTCCCATTCCCCAGTCACCCCTACTCCCCCTATCAGTGACCCCCATTCCCCAGTCACCCCTATTCCCCCATCAGTGACTCCCATTCCCCAGTCACGCCTATTCCCCCATCAGTGACTCCCATTCCCCAGTCACCCCTATTCCCCTTATCAGTGACTCCCATTCCCGTCACCCCTATTCCCCCATCAGTGACTCCCATTCCCCAGTCACCCCTATTCCCCCTTTCAGTGACTCCCATTCCCCAGTCACCCCTATTCCCCCCATCAGTGACCCCCATTCCCCAGTCACCCCTATTCCCCTATCAGTGACTCCCATTCCCCAGTCACCCCTATTCCCCCTATCAGTGACTCCCATTCCCCCTGTCACCCCTATTCCCCCTATCAGTGACTCCCATTCCCCAGTCACCCCTATTCCCGCTATCAGTGACTCCCATTCCCGTCACCCCTATTCCCCCATCAGTGACTCCCATTTCCCAGTCACCCCTATTCCCCCTATCAGTGACTCCTATTCCCCAGTCACCCCAATTCCCCCATCAGTGACCCCCATTCCCCAGTCACCCCTATTCCCCCCATCAGTGACTCCCATTCCCCAGTCACCCCTTTTCCCCCTATCAGTGACCCCCATTCCCCAGTCACCCCTATTCCCCCATCAGTGACTCCCATTCCCCAGTCACCCCTATTCCCCCCATCAGTGACTCTCATTCCCCAGTCACCCCTATTCCCCCTATCAGTGACTCCCATTCCCCAGTCACCCCTATTTCCCCTATCAGTGACTCCCATTCCCCAGTCACCCCTATTCCCCTCATCAGTGACTCCCATTCCCTAGTCACCCCTATTCCCCCTATCAGTGACCCACATTCCCCAGTCACCCCTATTCCCCCCATCAGTGACTCCCATTCCCCAGTCACCCCTATTCCCCCCATCAGTGACTCCCATTCCCCAGTCACCCCTATTCCCCCCATCAGTGACTCCCATTCCCCAGTCACCCCTATGCCCCCCTTCAGTGACTCCCATTCCCCAGTCACCCCTATTCGCCTATCAGTGACTCCCATTCCCCAGTCACCCCTATTCCCCCCATCAGTGACTCCCATTCCCCTGTCACCCCATTCCCCTATCAGTGACTCCCATTCCCCAGTCACCCCTATTCCCCCATCAGTGACTCCCATTCCCCAGTCACCCCTATTCCCCCTATCAGTGACCCCCATTCCCCATTCACCCCTATTCCCCGCATCAGTGACTCCCATTCCCCAGTCACCCCTATTCCCCCCATCAGTGACTCCCATTCCCCAGTCACCACTATTCCCCCCATCAGTGACTCCCATTCCCCAGTCACCCCTATTCCCCTATCAGTGACTACCATTCCCCAGTCACCCCTATTCCCCCCATCAGTGACTCCCATTCCCCAGTCACCCCTATTCCCCTATCAGTGACTCCCATTCCCCAGTCACCCCTATTCCCCCCATCAGTGACTCCCATTCCCCAGTAACCCCTATTCCCCCCATCAGTGACTCCCATTCCCCAGTCACCCCTATTCCCCTATCAGTGACTCCCATTCCCCAGTCACCCCTACTCCCCTATCAGTGACTCCCATTCCCCAGTCACCCCTATTCCCCCATCAGTGACTCCCATTCCCCAGTCACCCGTATTCCCCCATCAGTGACTCCCATTCCCCAGTCACCCCTATTCCCCCCATCAGTGACTCCCATTCCCCAGTCACCCCTATTCCCCCCATCAGTGACTCCCATTCCCCAGTCACCCCTATTCCCCTATCAGTGCCTCCCATTCCCCAGTCACCCCTATTCCCCCCATCAGTGACTCCTATTCCCCAGTCACCCCTATTCCCCCCATCAGTGACTCCCATTCCCCAGTCACCCCTATTCCCCCCATCAGTGACTCCCATTCCCCAGTCACCCCTATTCCGCCCATCAGTGACTCCCATTCCCCAGTCACCCCTATTCCCCCCATCAGTGACTCCCATTCCCCAGTCACCCCTGTTCCCCCCATCAGTGACTCCCATTCCCCAGTCACCCCTATTCCCCCTATCAGTGACTGCCATTCCCCAGTCACCCCTATTCCCCCCATCGGTGACTCCCATTCCCCAGTCACCCCTATTCCCCCCATCAGTGACTCCCATTCCCCAGTCACCCCTATTCCCCCATCAGTGACTCCCATTCCCCAGTCACCCCTATTCCCCCGATCAGTGATTCCCATTCCCCAGTCACCCCTATTCCCCCCATTAGTCAGTCCCATTCCCCAGTCACCCCTATTCCCCCCATCAGAGACTCCCATTCCCCAGTCACCCCTATTCCCCCATCAGTGACCCCCATTCCCCAGTCACCCCTATTCCTCGTATAAGTGACTCCCATTCCCCAGTCACCCCTATTCCCCCTATAAGTGACTCCCATTCCCCAGTCACCCCTATTCCCCCATCAGTGACTCCCATTCCCCAGTCGCCCCTATTCCCCCTATCACTGACTCCCATTCCCCAGTCACCCCTATTCCCACATCAGTGACTCCCATTCCCCAGTCACCCCTCTTCCCCCTACCAGTGACTCCCATTCCCCAGTCACCCCTATTCCCCCTATCAGTGACTCCCATTCCCCAGTCTGTCCATTCCCCCATCAGTGACTCCCATTCCCCAGTCACGCCTATTCCCCCATCAGTGACTCCCATTCCCCAGTCACCCCTATTCCCCCTATCAGTGACTCCCATTCCCATCACCCCTATTCCCCCATCAGTGACTCCCATTCCCCAGTCACCCCTATTCCCCCTAACAGTGACTCCCATTCCCCAGTCACGCCTATTCCCCCATCAGTGACTCCCATTCCCCAGTCACCCCTATTCCCCTTATCAGTGACTCCCATTCCCGTCACCCCTATTCCCCCATCAGTGACTCCCATTCCCCAGTCACCCCTATTCCCCCTTTCAGTGACTCCCATTCCCCAGTCACCCCTATTCCCCCCATCAGTGACCCCCATTCCCCAGTCACCCCTATTCCCCTATCAGTGACTCCCATTCCCCAGTCACCCCTATTCCCCCTATCAGTGACTCCCATTCCCCCTGTCACCCCTATTCCCCCTATCAGTGACTCCCATTCCCCAGTCACCCCTATTCCCGCTATCAGTGACTCCCATTCCCGTCACCCCTATTCCCCCATCAGTGACTCCCATTTCCCAGTCACCCCTATTCCCCCTATCAGTGACTCCTATTCCCCAGTCACCCCAATTCCCCCATCAGTGACCCCCATTCCCCAGTCACCCCTATTCCCCCCATCAGTGACTCCCATTCCCCAGTCACCCCTTTTCCCCCTATCAGTGACCCCCATTCCCCAGTCACCCCCTATTCCCCCATCAGTGACTCCCATTCCCCAGTCACCCCTATTCCCCCCATCAGTGACTCTCATTCCCCAGTCACCCCTATTCCCCCTATCAGTGACTCCCATTCCCCAGTCACCCCTATTTCCCCTATCAGTGACTCCCATTCCCCAGTCACCCCTATTCCCCTCATCAGTGACTCCCATTCCCTAGTCACCCCTATTCCCCCTATCAGTGACCCACATTCCCCAGTCACCCCTATTCCCCCCATCAGTGACTCCCATTCCCCAGTCACCCCTATTCCCCCCATCAGTGACTCCCATTCCCCAGTCACCCCTATTCCCCCCATCAGTGACTCCCATTCCCCAGTCACCCCTATGCCCCCCTTCAGTGACTCCCATTCCCCAGTCACCCCTATTCGCCTATCAGTGACTCCCATTCCCCAGTCACCCCTATTCCCCCCATCAGTGACTCCCATTCCCCTGTCACCCCATTCCCCTATCAGTGACTCCCATTCCCCAGTCACCCCTATTCCCCCATCAGTGACTCCCATTCCCCAGTCACCCCTATTCCCCCTATCAGTGACCCCCATTCCCCATTCACCCCTATTCCCCGCATCAGTGACTCCCATTCCCCAGTCACCCCTATTCCCCCCATCAGTGACTCCCATTCCCCAGTCACCACTATTCCCCCCATCAGTGACTCCCATTCCCCAGTCACCCCTATTCCCCTATCAGTGACTACCATTCCCCAGTCACCCCTATTCCCCCCATCAGTGACTCCCATTCCCCAGTCACCCCTATTCCCCTATCAGTGACTCCCATTCCCCAGTCACCCCTATTCCCCCCATCAGTGACTCCCATTCCCCAGTAACCCCTATTCCCCCCATCAGTGACTCCCATTCCCCAGTCACCCCTATTCCCCTATCAGTGACTCCCATTCCCCAGTCACCCCTACTCCCCTATCAGTGACTCCCATTCCCCAGTCACCCCTATTCCCCCATCAGTGACTCCCATTCCCCAGTCACCCGTATTCCCCCATCAGTGACTCCCATTCCCCAGTCACCCCTATTCCCCCCATCAGTGACTCCCATTCCCCAGTCACCCCTATTCCCCCCATCAGTGACTCCCATTCCCCAGTCACCCCTATTCCCCTATCAGTGCCTCCCATTCCCCAGTCACCCCTATTCCCCCCATCAGTGACTCCTATTCCCCAGTCACCCCTATTCCCCCCATCAGTGACTCCCATTCCCCAGTCACCCCTATTCCCCCCATCAGTGACTCCCATTCCCCAGTCACCCCTATTCCGCCCATCAGTGACTCCCATTCCCCAGTCACCCCTATTCCCCCCATCAGTGACTCCCATTCCCCAGTCACCCCTGTTCCCCCCATCAGTGACTCCCATTCCCCAGTCACCCCTATTCCCCCTATCAGTGACTGCCATTCCCCAGTCACCCCTATTCCCCCCATCGGTGACTCCCATTCCCCAGTCACCCCTATTCCCCCCATCAGTGACTCCCATTCCCCAGTCACCCCTATTCCCCCATCAGTGACTCCCATTCCCCAGTCACCCCTATTCCCCCGATCAGTGATTCCCATTCCCCAGTCACCCCTATTCCCCCCATTAGTCAGTCCCATTCCCCAGTCACCCCTATTCCCCCCATCAGAGACTCCCATTCCCCAGTCACCCCTATTCCCCCATCAGTGACCCCCATTCCCCAGTCACCCCTATTCCTCGTATAAGTGACTCCCATTCCCCAGTCACCCCTATTCCCCCTATAAGTGACTCCCATTCCCCAGTCACCCCTATTCCCCCATCAGTGACTCCCATTCCCCAGTCGCCCCTATTCCCCCTATCACTGACTCCCATTCCCCAGTCACCCCTATTCCCACATCAGTGACTCCCATTCCCCAGTCACCCCTCTTCCCCCTACCAGTGACTCCCATTCCCCAGTCACCCCTATTCCCCCTATCAGTGACTCCCATTCCCCAGTCACCCCATTCCCCCATCAGTGACTCCCATTCCCCAGTCACGCCTATTCCCCCATCAGTGACTCCCATTCCCCAGTCACCCCTATTCCCCCTATCAGTGACTCCCATTCCCATCACCCCTATTCCCCCATCAGTGACTCCCATTCCCCAGTCACCCCTATTCCCCCTAACAGTGACTCCCATTCCCCAGTCACCCCTATTCCCCGCATCAGTGACTCCCATTCCCCAGTCACCCCTATTCGCCCTATCAGTGACTCCCATTCCCCAGTCACCCCTATTCCCCCTATCAGTGACTCCCATTCCCGTCACCCCTATTCCCCCATCAGTGACTCCCATTCCCCAGTCACCCCTATTCCCCCCATCAGTGACTCCCATTCCCCAGTCACTCCTATTCCCCCTATCACTGACTCCCATTTCCCAGTCACCCCTATTCCCCCATCAGTGACTCCCATTCCCCAGTCACCCCTATTCCCCCATCAGTGACCCCTATTCCCCCCATTAGTGACTCCCATTCCCCAGTCACCCCTATTCCCCCATCAGTGACTCCCATTCCCCAGTCACCCCTATTCCCCCCATCAGTGACTCCCATTCCCCAGTCACCCCTATTCCCCCATCAGTGATTCCCATTCCCCAGTCACCCATATTCCCCCCATCAGTCAGTCCCATTCCCCAGTCACCCCTATTCCCCCCATCAGTGACTCCCATTCCCCAGTCACCCCTATTCCCCCTATCAGTGACTCCAATTCCCCAGTCACCCCTATTCCCCCCATCAGTGACTCCCATTCCCCAGTCACCCCTATTCCCCCCATCAGTGACTCCCATTCCCCAGTCACCCCTATACCCCCCATCAGTGACTCCCATTCCCCAGTCGCCACTATTCCCCCTGTCAGTGACTCCAATTCCCCAGTCACCCCTATTCCCCCCGTCAGTGACTTCCATTCCCCAGTCACCCCTATTCACCCCATCAGTCAGTCCCATTCCCCAGTCACCCCTATTCCCCCTATCAGTGACTCCCATTCCCCAGTCACCTCTATTCCCCCATCAGTGACCCCTTTCCCCAGTCACCCCTATTCCTCCTATAAGTGACTCCCATTCCCCAGTCACCCCATTCCCCCTATAAGTGACTCCCATTCCCCATTCACCCCTATTCCCCCATCAGTGACTCCCATTCCCCAGTCACCCCTATTCCCCCTATCAGTGACTCCCATTCCCCAGTCACCCCTATTCCCCCTATCAGTGACTCCCATTCCCCAGTCACCCCTATTCCCCTCATCAGTGACTCCCATTCCCCAGTCACCCCTATTCCCCCTATAAGTGACCCCCATTCCCCAGTCACCCCTATTCCCCCATCAGTGACTCCCATTCCCCAGTCACGCCTATTCCCCCATCAGTGACTCCCATTCCCCAGTCACCCCTATTCCCCTTATCAGTGACTCCCATTCCCGTCACCCCTATTCCCCCATCAGTGACTCCCATTCCCCAGTCACCCCTATTCCCCCTTTCAGTGACTCCCATTCCCCAGTCACCCCTATTCCCCCCATCAGTGACCCCCATTCCCCAGTCACCCCTATTCCCCTATCAGTGACTCCCATTCCCCAGTCACCCCTATTCCCCCTATCAGTGACTCCCATTCCCCCTGTCACCCCTATTCCCCCTATCAGTGACTCCCATTCCCCAGTCACCCCTATTCCCGCTATCAGTGACTCCCATTCCCGTCACCCCTATTCCCCCATCAGTGACTCCCATTTCCCAGTCACCCCTATTCCCCCTATCAGTGACTCCTATCCCCCAGTCACCCCAATTCCCCCATCAGTGACCCCCATTCCCCAGTCACCCCTATTCCCCCCATCAGTGACTCCCATTCCCCAGTCACCCCTTTTCCCCCTATCAGTGACCCCCATTCCCCAGTCACCCCTATTCCCCCATCAGTGACTCCCATTCCCCAGTCACCCCGATTCCCCCCATCAGTGACTCTCATTCCCCAGTCACCCCTATTCCCCCTATCAGTGACTCCCATTCCCCAGTCACCCCTATTTCCCCTATCAGTGACTCCCATTCCCCAGTCACCCCTATTCCCCTCATCAGTGACTCCCATTCCCTAGTCACCCCTATTCCCCCTATCAGTGACCCACATTCCCCAGTCACCCCTATTCCCCCCCATCAGTGACTCCCATTCCCCAGTCACCCCTATTCCCCCCATCAGTGACTCCCATTCCCCAGTCACCCCTATTCCCCCCATCAGTGACTCCCATTCCCCAGTCACCCCTATGCCCCCCTTCAGTGACTCCCATTCCCCAGTCACCCCTATTCGCCTATCAGTGACTCCCATTCCCCAGTCACCCCTATTCCCCCCATCAGTGACTCCCATTCCCCTGTCACCCCATTCCCCTATCAGTGACTCCCATTCCCCAGTCACCCCTATTCCCCCATCAGTGACTCCCATTCCCCAGTCACCCCTATTCCCCCTATCAGTGACCCCCATTCCCCATTCACCCCTATTCCCCGCATCAGTGACTCCCATTCCCCAGTCACCCCTATTCCCCCCATCAGTGACTCCCATTCCCCAGTCACCACTATTCCCCCCATCAGTGACTCCCATTCCCCAGTCACCCCTATTCCCCTATCAGTGACTACCATTCCCCAGTCACCCCTATTCCCCCCATCAGTGACTCCCATTCCCCAGTCACCCCTATTCCCCTATCAGTGACTCCCATTCCCCAGTCACCCCTATTCCCCCCATCAGTGACTCCCATTCCCCAGTAACCCCTATTCCCCCCATCAGTGACTCCCATTCCCCAGTCACCCCTATTCCCCTATCAGTGACTCCCATTCCCCAGTCACCCCTACTCCCCTATCAGTGACTCCCATTCCCCAGTCACCCCTATTCCCCCATCAGTGACTCCCATTCCCCAGTCACCCGTATTCCCCCATCAGTGACTCCCATTCCCCAGTCACCCCTATTCCCCCCATCAGTGACTCCCATTCCCCAGTCACCCCTATTCCCCCCATCAGTGACTCCCATTCCCCAGTCACCCCTATTCCCCTATCAGTGCCTCCCATTCCCCAGTCACCCCTATTCCCCCCATCAGTGACTCCCATTCCCCAGTCACCCCTATTCCCCCCATCAGTGACTCCCATTCCCCAGTCACCCCTATTCCCCCCATCAGTGACTCCCATTCCCCAGTCACCCCTATTCCGCCCATCAGTGACTCCCATTCCCCAGTCACCCCTATTCCCCCCATCAGTGACTCCCATTCCCCAGTCACCCCTGTTCCCCCCATCAGTGACTCCCATTCCCCAGTCACCCCTATTCCCCCTATCAGTGACTGCCATTCCCCAGTCACCCCTATTCCCCCCATCGGTGACTCCCATTCCCCAGTCACCCCTATTCCCCCCATCAGTGACTCCCATTCCCGTCACCCCTATTCCCCCATCAGTGACTCCCATTCCCCAGTCACCCCTATTCCCCCGATCAGTGATTCCCATTCCCCAGTCACCCCTATTCCCCCCATTAGTCAGTCCCATTCCCCAGTCACCCCTATTCCCCCCATCAGAGACTCCCATTCCCCAGTCACCCCTATTCCCCCATCAGTGACCCCCATTCCCCAGTCACCCCTATTCCTCGTATAAGTGACTCCCATTCCCCAGTCACCCCTATTCCCCCTATAAGTGACTCCCATTCCCCAGTCACCCCTATTCCCCCATCAGTGACTCCCATTCCCCAGTCGCCCCTATTCCCCCTATCACTGACTCCCATTCCCCAGTCACCCCTATTCCCACATCAGTGACTCCCATTCCCCAGTCACCCCTCTTCCCCCTACCAGTGACTCCCATTCCCCAGTCACCCCTATTCCCCCTATCAGTGACTCCCATTCCCCAGTCACCCCATTCCCCCATCAGTGACTCCCATTCCCCAGTCACGCCTATTCCCCCATCAGTGACTCCCATTCCCCAGTCACCCCTATTCCCCCTATCAGTGACTCCCATTCCCATCACCCCTATTCCCCCATCAGTGACTCCCATTCCCCAGTCACCCCTATTCCCCCTATCAGTGACTCCCATTCCCCAGTCACCCCTATTCCCCGCATCAGTGACTACCATTCCCCAGTCACCCCTATTCGCCCTATCAGTGACTCCCATTCCCCAGTCACCCCTATTCCCCCTATCAGTGACTCCCATTCCCATCACCCCTATTCCCCCATCAGTGACTCCCATTCCCCAGTCACCCCTATTCCCCCCATCAGTGACTCCCATTCCCCAGTCACTCCTATTCCCCCTATCAGTGACTCCCATTCCCCAGTCATCCCTATTCCCCCCATCAGTGACTCCCATTCCCCAGTCACCCCTATTCCCCCTATCAGTGACTCCCATTCCCCAGTCACCCCTATTCCCCCAATCAGTGACTCCCATTTCCCAGTCACCCCTATTCCCCCTATCAGTGACTCCCATTCCCGTCACCCCTATTCCCCCTATCAGTGACTCCCATTCCCCAGTCACCCCTATTCCCCCCATCAGTGACTCCCATTCCCCAGTCACGCCTATTCCCCCATCAGTGACTCCCATTCCCCAGTCACCCCTATTCCCCTTATCAGTGACTCCCATTCCCGTCACCCCTCTTCCCCCATCAGTGACTCCCATTCCCCAGTCACCCTTATTCCCCCCATCAGTGACTCCCATTCCCTAGTCACACCTATTCCCCCATCAATGACCCTATTCCCCCATCAGTGACTCCCATTCCCCAGTCACCCCTATTCCCCCATCAGTGACTCCCATTCCCCAGTCACCCCTATACCCCCATCAGTGACTCCCATTCCCCAGTCACCCCTGTTCCCCCTATCAGTGACTCCCATTCCCCAGTCACCCCTATTCCCGCTATCAGTGACTCCCATTCCCCAGTCACCCCTATTCCCCCTAACAGTGACTCCCATTCCCCAGTCACCCCTATTCCCCCTATCAGTGACTCCCATTCCCCAGACACCCCTATTCCCCCATCAGTGACTCCCATTCCCCAGTCACCCCTATTCCCCCTATCAGTGACTCCCATTCCCCAGTCACCCCTATTCCCCCTATCAGTGACCCCCATTCCCCAGTCACCCCTATTCCCCCTATCAGTGACTCCCATTTCCCAGTCACCCCTATTCCCCCCATCAGTGACTCCCATTCCCCAGTCACCCCTATTCCCCCATCAGTGACCCCTATTCCCCCATCAGTGACTCCCATTCCCCAGTCACCCCTGTTCCCCCTATCAGTGACTCCCATTCCCCAGTCACCCCTATTCCCCCCATCAGTGACTCCCATTCCCCAGTCACCCCTATTCCCCCATCGGTGATTCCCATTCCCCAGTCACCCATATTCCCCCCATCAGTCAGTCCCATTCCCCAGTCACCCCTATTCCCCCCATCAGTGACTCCCATTCCCCAGTCACCCCTATTCTCGATATCAGTGACTCCAATTCCCCAGTCACCCCTATTCCCCCCATCAGTGACTCCCATTCCCCAGTCACCCCTATTCCCCCCAACAGTGACTCCCATTCCCCAGTCACCCCTATTCCCCCCATCAGTGACTCCCATTCCCCAGTCACCACTATTCCCCCTGTCAGTGACTCCAATTCCCCAGTCACCCCTCTTCCCCCCGTCAGTGACTTCCATTCCCCAGTCACCCCCATTCACCCATCAGTGATTCCCATTCCCCAGTCACCCCTAATCCCCCCATCAGTCAGTCCCATTCCCCAGTCACCCCTGTTCCCCCTATCAGTGACTCCCATTCCCCAGTCACCCCTATTCCCCCATCAGTGACCCCTTTCTCCAGTCACCCCTATTCCTCCTATAAGTGACTCCCATTCCCCAGTCACCCCATTCCCCCTATAAGTGACTCCCATTCCCCAGTCACCCCTATTCCCCCATCAGTGACTCCCATTCCCCAGTCACCCCTATTCCCCCTATCAGTGACTCCCATTCCCCAGTCACCCCTATTCCCCCATCAGTGACTCCCATTCCCCAGTCACCCCTATTCCCCTCATCAGTGACTCCCATTCCCCAGTCACCCCTATTCCCCCATCAGTGACCCCCATTCCCCAGTCACCCCTATTCCCCCCATCAGTGACTCCCATTCCCCAGTCACGCCTATTACCCCATCAGTGACTCCCATTCCCCAGTCACCCCTATTCCCCTTATCAGTGACTCCCATTCCCGTCACCCCTATTCCCCCATCAGTGACTCCCATTCCCCAGTCATCCTTATTCCCCCATCAGTGACTCCCATTCCCCAGTCACACCTATTCCTCCATCAATGACCCTATACCCCCATCAGTGACTTCCATTCGCCAGTCACCCCTATTCCCCCATCAGTGACTCCCATTCCCCAGTCACCCCTGTTCCCCCATCAGTGACTCCCATTCCCCAGTCACCCCTATTCCCCCTATCAGTGACTCCCATTCCCCAGTCACCCCTATTCCCCCTATCAGTGACTCCCATTCCCCAGTCACCCCTATTCCCCCTATCAGTGACTCCCATTCCCGTCACCCCTATTCCCCCTATCAGTGACTCCCATTCCCCAGTCACCCCTATTCCCCCTATCAGTGACTCCCATTTCCCAGTCACCCCTATTCCCCCCATCAGTGACTCCCATTCCCCAGTCACCCCTATTCCCCCTATCAGTGACTCCCATTCCCCAGTCACCCCTATTCCCCCTATCAGTGACTCCCATTCCCCAGTCACCCCTATTCCCCTCATCAGTGACTCCCATTCCCCAGTCACCCCTATTCCCCCTATCAGTTACCCCCATTCCCCAGTCACCCCTATTCCCCCCATCAGTGACTCCCATTCCCCAGTCACCCCTATTCCCCCCATCAGTGACTCCCATTCCCCAGTCACCCCTATTCCCCCCATCAGTGACTCCCATTCCCCAGTCACCCCTATGCCCCCCATCAGTGACTCCCATTCCCCAGTCACCCCTATTCGCCTATCAGTGACTCCCATTCCCCAGTCACCCCTATTCCCCCCATCAGTGACTCCCATTCCCCAGTCACCCCTATTCCCCTATCAGTGACTCCCATTCCCCAGTCACCCCTATTCCCCCCATCAGTGACTCCCATTCCCCAGTCACCCCTATTCCCCCTATCAGTGACCCCCATTCCCCATTCACCCCTATTCCCCCCATCAGTGACTCCCATTCCCCAGTCACCCCTATTCCCCCATCAGTGACTCCCATTCCCCAGTAACCCCTATTCCCCCCATCAGTGACTCCCATTCCCCAGTCACCCCTATTCCCCCCATCAGTGACTCCCATTCCCCAGTCACCGCTATTCCCCTATCAGTGACTCCCATTCCCCAGTAACCCCTATTCCCCCCATCAGTGACTCCCATTCCCCAGTCACCCCTATTCCCCCTGTCAGTGACTCCCATTCCCCAGTCACCCCTATTCCCCTATCAGTGACTCCCATTCCCCAGTCACCCCTATTCCCCCCATCAGTGACTCCCATTCCCCAGTCACCCCTATTCCCCCCATCAGTGACTCCCATTCCCCAGTCACCCCTATTCCCCCCATCAGTGACTCCCATTCCCCAGTCACCCCTATTCCCCCCATCAGTGACTCCCATTCCGCAGTCACCCCTATTCCCCCCATCAGTGACTCCCATTCCCCAGTCACCCCTATTCCCCTATCAGTGACTCCCATTCCACAGTCACCCCTACTCCCCTATCAGTGACTCCCATTCCCCAGTCACCCCTATTCCCCCATCAGTGACTCCCATTCCCCAGTCACCCGTATTCCCCCATCAGTGACTCCCATTCCCCAGTCACCCCTATTCCCCCCATCAGTGACTCCCATTCCCCAGTCACCCCTATTCCCCCCATCAGTGACTCCCATTCCCCAGTCACCCCTATTCCGCCCATCAGTGACTCCCATTCCCCAGTCACCCCTATTCCCCCCATCAGTGACTCCCATTCCCCAGTCACCCCTGTTCCCCCCATCAGTGACTCCCATTCCCCAGTCACCCCTATTCCCCCAATCAGTGACTCCCATTCCCCAGTCACCCCTATTCCCCCCATCAGTGATTCCCATTCCCCAGTCACCCCTATTCCCCCCATCAGTCAGTCCCATTCCCCAGTCACCCCTATTCCCCCCATCAGTGACTCCCATTCCCCTGTCACCCCTATTCCCCCATCAGTGACCCCCATTCCCCAGTCACCCCTATTCCTCGTATAAGTGACTCCCATTCCCGTCACCCCTATTCCCCCTATCAGTGACTCCCATTCCCCAGTCACCCCTATTCCCCCCATCAGTGACTCCCATTCCCTAGTCACGCCTATTCCCCCATCAGTGACTCCCATTCCCCAGTCACCCCTATTCCCCTTATCAGTGACTCCCATTCCCGTCACCCCTATTCCCCCATCAGTGACTCCCATTCCCCAGTGACCCTTCTTCCCCCCATCAGTGACTCCCATTCCCCAGTCACCACTATTCCCCCATCAATGACCCTATTCCCCCATCAGTGACTGCCACTCCCCAGTCACCCCTCTTCCCCCATCAGTGACTCCCATTCCCCAGTCACCCCTATTCCCCCATCAGTGACTCCCATTCCCCAGTCACCCCTATTCACCATATCAGTGATTCCCATTCCCCAGTCACCCCTATTCCCCCTATCAGTGACTCCCATTCCCCAGTCACCGCTATTCCCCCTATCAGTGACTCCCATTTCCCAGTCACCCCTATTCCCCCCATCAGTGACTCCCATTCCCCAGTCACACCTATTCCCCCATCAGTGACCCCTATTCCCCCCATCAGTGACTCCCATTCCCGTCACCCCTATTCCCTCATCAGTGACTCCCATTCCCCAGTCACCCCTATTCCCCCTATGAGTGACTCCCATTCCCCAGTCACCCCTATTCCCCCTATGAGTGACTCCCATTCCCCAGTCACCCCTATTCCCCCATCAGTGACTCCAATTCCCCAGTCACCCCTATTCCCCCCATCAGTGACACCCATTCCCCAGTCACCCCTATTCCCCCCATCAGTGACTCCCATTCCCCAGTCACCCCTATTCCCCCATCAGTGACTCCCATTCCCCAGTCACCCCTATTCCCCCTGTCAGTGACCCCTATTCCCCCCGTCAGTGACTTCCATTCCCCAGTCACCCCTATTCACCCATCAGTGATTCCCATTCCCCAGTCACCCCTATTCCCCCCATCAGTCAGTCCCAATCCCCAGTCACCCCTATTCCCCCTATCAGTGACTCCCATTCCCCAGTCACCCCTATTCCCCCATCAGTGACCCCTTTCCCCAGTCACCCCTATTCCTCCTATAAGTGCCTCCCATTCCCCAGTCACCCCATTCCCCCTATAAGTGACTCCCATTCCCCAGTCACCCCTATTCCCCCATCAGTGACTCCCATTCCCCAGTCACCCCTATTCCCCCTATCAGTGACTCCCATTCCCCAGTCACCCCTATCCCCCCTATCAGTGACTCCCATTCCCCAGTCACCCCTATTCCCCTCATCAGTGACTCCCATTCCCCAGTCACCCCTATTCCCCCTATCAGTGACCCCCATTCCCCAGTCACCCCTATTCCCCCCATCAGTGACTCCCATTCCCCAGTCACGCCTATTCCCCCATCAGTGACTCCCATTCCCCAGGCACCCCTATTCCCCTTGTCAGTGACTCCCATTCCTATCACCCCTATTCCCCCATCAGTGACTCCCATTCCCCAGTCACCCCTATTCCTCCATCAATGACCCTATTCCCCCATCAGTGACTCCCATTCGCCAGTCACCCCTATTCCCCCATCAATGACCCTATTCCCCCATCAGTGACTCCCATTCCCCAGTCACCCCTATTCCCCCATCAGTGACTCCCATTCCCCAGTCACACCTATTCCTCCATCAATGACCCTATTCCCCCATCAGTGACTCCCATTCGCCAGTCACCCCTATTCCCCCATCATTGACTCCCATTCCCCAGTCACCCCTATTCCCCCATCAGTGACTCCCATTCCCCAGTCACCCCTATTCCCCCTATCAGTGACTCCCATTCCCCAGTCACCCCTATTCCCCCTATCAGTGACTCCCATTCCCCAGTCACCCCTATTCCCCCTATCAGTGACTCCCATTCCCCAGTCACCCCTATTCCCCCTATCAGTGACTCCCATTCCCCAGTCACCCCTATTCCCCCAGCAGTGACTCCCATTCCCCAGTCACCCCATTCCCCCTATCAGTGACTCCCATTCCCCAGTCACGCCTATTCCCCCTATCAGTGACTCCCATTCCCCAGTCACCCCTATTCCCCCTATCAGTGACTCCCATTTCCCAGTCACCCCTATTCCCCCCATCAGTGACTCCCATTCCCCAGTCACCCCGATTCCCCCATCAGTGACCCCTATTCCCCCCATCAGTGACTCCCATTCCCCAGTCACCCCTATTCCCCCTATCAGTGACTCCCATTCCCCAGTCACCCCTATTCCCCCCATCAGTGACTCCCATTCCCCAGTCACCCCTATTCCCCTATCAGTGACTCCCATTCCCCAGTCACCCCTATTCCCCCCATCAGTGACTCCCATTCCCCAGTCACCCCTATTCCCCCTATCAGTGACCCCCATGCCCCATTCACCCCTATTCCCCCCATCAGTGACTCCCATTCCCCAGTCACCCCTATTCCCCCATCAGTGACTCCCATTCCCCAGTCACCCCTATTCCCCTATCAGTGACTCCCATTCTCCAGTCACCCCTATTCCCCCCATCAGTGACTCCCATTCCCCAGTCACCCCTATTCCCCCCATCAGTGACTCCCATTCCCCAGTCACCCCTATTCCCCCCATCAGTGACTCCCATTCCCCAGTCACCCCTATTCCGCCCATCAGTGACTCCCATTCCCCAGTCACCCCTATTCCCCCCATCAGTGACTCCCATTCCCCAGTCACCCCTATTCCGCCCATCAGTGACTCCCATTCCCCAGTCACCCCTATTCCCCCCATCAGTGACTCCCATTCCCCAGTCACCCCTGTTCCCCCCATCAGTGACTCCCATTCCCCAGTCACCCCTATTCCCCCAATCAGTGACTCCCATTCCCCAGTCACCCCTATTCCCCCCATCAGTGATTCCCATTCCCCAGTCACCCCTATTCCCCCCATCAGTCAGTCCCATTCCCCAGTCACCCCTATTCCCCCCATCAGTGACTCCCATTCCCCTGTCACCCCTATTCCCCCATCAGTGACCCCCATTCCCCAGTCACCCCTATTCCTCGTATAAGTGACTCCCATTCCCGTCACCCCTATTCCCCCTATCAGTGACTCCCATTCCCCAGTCACCCCTATTCCCCCCATCAGTGACTCCCATTCCCTAGTCACGCCTATTCCCCCATCAGTGACTCCCATTCCCCAGTCACCCCTATTCCCCTTATCAGTGACTCCCATTCCCGTCACCCCTATTCCCCCATCAGTGACTCCCATTCCCCAGTGACCCTTCTTCCCCCCATCAGTGACTCCCATTCCCCAGTCACCACTATTCCCCCATCAATGACCCTATTCCCCCATCAGTGACTGCCACTCCCCAGTCACCCCTCTTCCCCCATCAGTGACTCCCATTCCCCAGTCACCCCTATTCCCCCATCAGTGACTCCCATTCCCCAGTCACCCCTATTCACCATATCAGTGATTCCCATTCCCCAGTCACCCCTATTCCCCCTATCAGTGACTCCCATTCCCCAGTCACCGCTATTCCCCCTATCAGTGACTCCCATTTCCCAGTCACCCCTATTCCCCCCATCAGTGACTCCCATTCCCCAGTCACACCTATTCCCCCATCAGTGACCCCTATTCCCCCCATCAGTGACTCCCATTCCCGTCACCCCTATTCCCTCATCAGTGACTCCCATTCCCCAGTCACCCCTATTCCCCCTATGAGTGACTCCCATTCCCCAGTCACCCCTATTCCCCCTATGAGTGACTCCCATTCCCCAGTCACCCCTATTCCCCCATCAGTGACTCCAATTCCCCAGTCACCCCTATTCCCCCCATCAGTGACACCCATTCCCCAGTCACCCCTATTCCCCCCATCAGTGACTCCCATTCCCCAGTCACCCCTATTCCCCCATCAGTGACTCCCATTCCCCAGTCACCCCTATTCCCCCTGTCAGTGACCCCTATTCCCCCCGTCAGTGACTTCCATTCCCCAGTCACCCCTATTCACCCATCAGTGATTCCCATTCCCCAGTCACCCCTATTCCCCCCATCAGTCAGTCCCAATCCCCAGTCACCCCTATTCCCCCTATCAGTGACTCCCATTCCCCAGTCACCCCTATTCCCCCATCAGTGACCCCTTTCCCCAGTCACCCCTATTCCTCCTATAAGTGCCTCCCATTCCCCAGTCACCCCATTCCCCCTATAAGTGACTCCCATTCCCCAGTCACCCCTATTCCCCCATCAGTGACTCCCATTCCCCAGTCACCCCTATTCCCCCTATCAGTGACTCCCATTCCCCAGTCACCCCTATCCCCCCTATCAGTGACTCCCATTCCCCAGTCACCCCTATTCCCCTCATCAGTGACTCCCATTCCCCAGTCACCCCTATTCCCCCTATCAGTGACCCCCATTCCCCAGTCACCCCTATTCCCCCCATCAGTGACTCCCATTCCCCAGTCACGCCTATTCCCCCATCAGTGACTCCCATTCCCCAGGCACCCCTATTCCCCTTGTCAGTGACTCCCATTCCTATCACCCCTATTCCCCCATCAGTGACTCCCATTCCCCAGTCACCCCTATTCCTCCATCAATGACCCTATTCCCCCATCAGTGACTCCCATTCGCCAGTCACCCCTATTCCCCCATCAATGACCCTATTCCCCCATCAGTGACTCCCATTCCCCAGTCACCCCTATTCCCCCATCAGTGACTCCCATTCCCCAGTCACACCTATTCCTCCATCAATGACCCTATTCCCCCATCAGTGACTCCCATTCGCCAGTCACCCCTATTCCCCCATCATTGACTCCCATTCCCCAGTCACCCCTATTCCCCCATCAGTGACTCCCATTCCCCAGTCACCCCTATTCCCCCTATCAGTGACTCCCATTCCCCAGTCACCCCTATTCCCCCTATCAGTGACTCCCATTCCCCAGTCACCCCTATTCCCCCTATCAGTGACTCCCATTCCCCAGTCACCCCTATTCCCCCTATCAGTGACTCCCATTCCCCAGTCACCCCTATTCCCCCAGCAGTGACTCCCATTCCCCAGTCACCCCATTCCCCCTATCAGTGACTCCCATTCCCCAGTCACGCCTATTCCCCCTATCAGTGACTCCCATTCCCCAGTCACCCCTATTCCCCCTATCAGTGACTCCCATTTCCCAGTCACCCCTATTCCCCCCATCAGTGACTCCCATTCCCCAGTCACCCCGATTCCCCCATCAGTGACCCCTATTCCCCCCATCAGTGACTCCCATTCCCCAGTCACCCCTATTCCCCCTATCAGTGACTCCCATTCCCCAGTCACCCCTATTCCCCCCATCAGTGACTCCCATTCCCCAGTCACCCCTATTCCCCTATCAGTGACTCCCATTCCCCAGTCACCCCTATTCCCCCCATCAGTGACTCCCATTCCCCAGTCACCCCTATTCCCCCTATCAGTGACCCCCATGCCCCATTCACCCCTATTCCCCCCATCAGTGACTCCCATTCCCCAGTCACCCCTATTCCCCCATCAGTGACTCCCATTCCCCAGTCACCCCTATTCCCCTATCAGTGACTCCCATTCTCCAGTCACCCCTATTCCCCCCATCAGTGACTCCCATTCCCCAGTCACCCCTATTCCCCCCATCAGTGACTCCCATTCCCCAGTCACCCCTATTCCCCCCATCAGTGACTCCCATTCCCCAGTCACCCCTATTCCCCCCATCAGTGACTCCCATTCCCCAGTCACCCCTATTCCCCCATCAGTGACTCCCATTCCCCAGTCACCCCTATTCCCCCCATCAGTGACTCCCATTCCCCAGTCACCCCTATTCCGCCCATCAGTGACTCCCATTCCCCAGTCAACCCTATTCCCCCCATCAGTGACTCCCATTCCCCAGTCAACACTGTTCCCCCCATCAGTGACTCCCATTCCCCAGTCACCCCTATTCCCCCTATCAGTGACTCCCATTCCCCAGTCACCCCTATTCCCCCCATCGGTGACTCCCATTCCCCAGTCAGCCGTATTCCCCCCATCGGTGACTCCCATTCCCCAGTCACCCCTTTCCCGCTATCAGTGATTCCCATTCCCCAGTCACCCCTATTCCCCCCATCAGTCAGTCCCATTCCCCAGTCACCCCTATTCCCCCCATCAGTGACTCCCATTCCCCAGTCACCCCTATTCCCCCATCAGTGACCTCCATTCCCCAGTCACCCCTATTCCTTGTATAAGTGACTCCCATTCCCCAGTCACCCCTATTCCCCCTATAAGTGACTCCCATTCCCCAGTCACCCCTATTCCCCCATCAGTGACTCCCATTCCCCAGTCACCCCTATTCCCCCCATCAGTGACTCACATTCCCCGGTCACCCCTATTCCCCCCATCAGTGACTCCCATTCCCCAGTCACCCCTATTCCCCCTATCAGTGACTGCCATTCCCCAGTCACCCCTTTTCCCCCCGTCAGTGACTCCCATTCCCCAGTCACGCCTATTCCCCCATCAGTGATTCCCATTCCCCAGTCACCACTATTCCCCCCATCAGTCAGTCCCATTCCCCAGTCACCCCTATTCCCCCCATCAGTGACTCCCATTCCCCAGTCACTCCTATTCCCCCCATCAGTGACTCCCATTTCCCAGTCACCCCTATTCCCCCATCAATGACTCCCATTCCCGTCACCCCTATTCCCCCATCAGTGACTCCCATTCCCCAGTCACCCCTATCAGTGACTCCCATTCCCCAGTCACCCCTATTCCCCCTATCAGTGACTCCCATTCCCCAGTCACCCCTATTCCCCCTATCAGTGACTCCCATTCCCCAGTCACCCCTATTCCCCCTATCAGTGACTCCCATTTCCGTCACCCCTATTCCCCCTATCAGTGACTCCCAATTCCCAGTCACCCCTATTCCCCCCATCAGTGACTCCCATTCCCCAGTCACGCCTATTCCCCCATCAGTGACTCCCATTCCCCAGTCACCCTTATTCCCCCCATCAGTGACTCCCATTCCCCAGTCACCCCTATTCCCCTTATCAGTGACTCCCATTCTCGTCACCCCTATTCCCCCATCAGTGACTCCCATTCCCCAGTCACCCTTATTCCCCCTATCAGTGACTTCCATTCCCCAGTCACCCCTATTCCCCCTATCAGTGACTCCCATTCCCGTCACCCCTATTCCCCCTATCAGTGACTCCCATTCCCCAATCACCCCTATTCCCCCCATCAGTGTCTCCCATTCCCCAGTCACGCCTATACCCCCATCAGTGACTCCCATTCCCCAGTCACCCCTATTCCCCTTATCAGTGACTCCCATTCCCGTCACCCCTATTCCCCCATCAGTGACTCCCATTCCCCAGTCACCCTTATTCCCCCCATCAGTGACTCCCATTCCCCAGTCACCCCTATTCCCCCATCAATGACCCTATTCCCCCATCAGTGACTGCCATTCCCCAGTCACCCCTATTCCCCCATCAGTGACTCCCATTCCCCAGTCACCCCTATTCCCCCATCAGTGACTCCCATTCCCCAGTCACCCCTATTCCCCCTATCAGTGACTCCCATTCCCCAGTCACCCGTATTCCCCCTATCAGTGACTCCCATTCCCCAGTCACCCCTATTCCCCCTATCAGTGACTCCCATTCCCCAGTCACCCCTATTCCCCCTATCAGTGACTCCCATTCCCCAGTCACCCCTATTCCCCCATCAGTGACTCCCATTCCCCAGTCACCCCTATTCCCCCTATCAGTGACTCCCATTCCCCAGTCACCCCTATTCCCCCTATCAGTGACTCCCATTCCCCAGTCACCACTATTCCCCTTATCAGTGACTCCCATTTCCCAGTCACCCCTATTCCCCCATCAGTGACTCCCATTCCCCAGTCACCCCTCTTCCCCCATCAGTGACTCCCATTCCCCAGTCACCCCTATTCCCCCTATCAGTGACTCCCATTCCCCAGTCACCCCTATTCCACCTATCAGTTACCCCCATTCCCCAGTCACCCCTATTCCCCCCATCAGTGACTCCCATTCCCCAGTCACCCCTATTCCCCCTAACAGTGACTCCAATTCCCCAGTCACCCCTATTCCCCCATCAGTGACTCCCATTCCCCAGTCACCCCCATTCCCCAGTCACCCCTATTCCCCCATCTGTGACTCCCATTCCCCAGTCACCCCTATTCCCCCTAACAGTGACTCCAATTCCCCAGTCACCCCTATTCCCCCTATCAGTGACTCCCATTCCCCAGTCACCCCTATTCCACCTATCAGTTACCCCCATTCCCCAGTCACCCCTATTCCCCCCATCAGTGACTCCCATTCCCCAGTCACCCCTATTCCCCCTAACAGTGACTCCAATTCCCCAGTCACCCCTATTCCCCCTATCAGTGACTCCCATTCCCCAGTCACCCCTATTCCCCCTATCAGTGACTCCCATTCCCCAGTCACCCCTATTCCCATCAGTGACTCCCATTCCCCAGTCACCCCTATTCCCCCTATCAGTGGCCCCCATTCCCCAGTCACCCCTATTCCCCCATCAGTGACTCCCATTCCCCCCATCAGTGACTCCCATTCCCCAGTCACCCCTATTCCCCCCATCAGTGACTCCCATTCCCGTCACCCCTATTCCCCCCATCAGTGACTCCCATTCCCCAGTCACCCCTATTCCCCTATCAGTGACTCCCATTCCCCAGTCACCCCTATTCCCCCCATCAGTGACTCCCATTCCCCAGTCACCCCTATTCCCCTATCAGTGACTCCCATTCCCCAGTCACCCCTATTCCCCCCATCAGTGACTCCCATTCCCCAGTCACCCCTATTCCCCCCATCAGTGACTCCCATTCCCCAGTCACCCCTATTCCCCCTATCAGTGACTCCCATTCCCCAGTCACCCCTATTCCCCCATCAGTGACTCCCATTCCCCAGTCACCCGTATTCCCCCATCAGTGACTCCCATTCCCCAGTCACCCCTATTCCCCCCATCAGTGACTCCCATTCCCCAGTCACCCCTATTCCCCCCATCAGTGACTCCCATTCCCCAGTCACCCCTATTCCCCCTATCAGTGACTCCCATTCCCCAGTCACCCCTATTCCCCCCATCAGTGACCCGCATTCCCCAGTCACCCCTATTCCCCCATCAGTGACTCCCATTCCCCAGTCACCCCTGTTCCCCCCATCAGTGACCCGCATTCCCCAGTCACCCCTATTCCCCCATCAGTGACTCCCATTCCCCAGTCACCCCTATTCCCCCATCAGTGACTCCCATTCCCCAGTCACCCCTATTCCCCCTATCAGTGACTCCCATTCCCCAGTCACCCCATTCCCCCTATCAGTGACTCCCATTCCCCAGTCACCCCTATTCCCCCATCAGTGACCCCCATTCCCCAGTCACCCCTATTCCCCCCATCAGTGACCCCCATTCCCCAGTCACCCCTATTCCCCCTTCAGTGACCCCTGTGGTGATTATTTCTTGATTAGTAAAAGTATTGTGATTCGTTGTTTGTTAACTGCCTTGGAATATGTGTTGTAATCTCATTGGTAGTTGATGATCACATGATGTGTTGTGGCTACCTTAAATTCAGTCCTTTTCTTGCTTAGTTGGGACTGGATGTGGAAAGATATGCTGCTGATTTTAAAGTTAATAAAGCCTAGCTTTGGACGGCAAATCTATTCTTTATTTCAATTTATTAACTTTTTGTTGGAATGGAGCGATATCTTCAACCAGAACAATTCAAGGCTGACCCCAATTCTGCTGGAGTGGATGATAAATGGAAACATTGGTATTGTACATTTTAAAACTTTTTGGGCGTGTTGGATCAAGAGGCTCTAAATAAGCTGAATATGCTGATCAACTACATTGACCCGGATATATATAAATATATTTTGCACTGTAAAACTTATGAAGAGGCTATTTCTACATTGGAAAAGATTTTTGTTAAACCAAAGAATGAGGTATTTGCACGTCATCTTCTATCTGCCCGTAGGCAGCAGGTGGGAGAATCTTTGGATACTTATTTACAAGCACTTCGGTGCCTTAGTGTTGACTGTAATTATAAGGCTGTGACGGCTGAAGAACATAAGGACGAATCGGTACGGGATGCTTTTATTAATGGATTACTGTCTAGATCAATTCGTCAGCGGTTGTTAGAAAATAAGACTCTGGATCTTAAAAGTGCTTTTGAGCAAGCTTCAACATTGGATGTGGCTCAGAGAAGTTCGGATTCTTACGCTCTTTTTAATCGGCCTGCGACTATGGTTTTGGCAGTTTCGGATGAAAAGGAATTATGTGGACTTAATGGGAGTGGTTTACTAGATTTTGAAACAGTTTCTACTTCGGCGGCCGTTGCCTCTAGGATTCAGAAGTGTTATTTTTGTGGGAATATCCGGCACCCTCGTCTGAAGTGTTCTGCTCGGGAGGCTGTGTGTAGTAAATGCGGCAAGAGAGGTCATTATGCACGTGTGTGCAAATCATCAGGTTCAATTACCTTCCCTTCTCCTGGTGTGGGAGGGTCTTCCTCCACTACCTCTTCTGTGACTATTCAGCCTTTAGATAGGGCGTTTATTGCATCAATTTCTGCTGCATTTGCTCATGGCCTAAACAAAGCTATAGTTACGGCTCAAGTTAATGGGTTGGAAGTGAAGGCCCTTATAGATACAGGCAGTACTGAGAGTTTTATAAGTCTTCAGTTTGCGAAGGAGAAGCATTTGAAAATTTCGCCTGTTACGTATCAGGTGTGTATGGCTCAGACGACCCTTACTTCACAAATAGCTGGTTGTTGCTTTGTGAAAATGGTTCTTCTAGGTAATACGTATACTGATATACGCCTATCTGTTTTGCCTAATCTCTGTGCGGATATTTTGATTGGACATGATGTGCTTCAGTTACACGAGTCTCTTAGTCTTTCATTTGGAGGGACTAAGCCACCTTTATCTATTTGTGGATTAACCTCTTTATCTATTCCTCCATTATCACTTTTTTCCAATTTGATGTCGGATTGTAAGCCAATTGCTACCAAGTCAAGAAGATATAGTAGTCAGGATAGAGAATTTATTAATTCTGAAGTTCAACGTCTCTTATTGGAAGGAATCATTGAACCTAGTTGTTCGCCTTGGCGAGCACAGGTAGTTGTCACGACTAATGAGAGACACAAGAAACGAATGGTGATAGACTATTCCCAAACTATTAATAGGTATACTCAATTAGACGCGTACCCTTTGCCTAAGATTGATGAGCTTATCAATAAAGTATCTCAGTATAAAGTTTTTAGCACTATTGATTTAAAGAGTGCTTATCATCAGATTCCTATTGTTAAGAAGGATCAACCATATATGGCCTTTGAGGCTGGTGGAAAGCTGTATCAGTTTTGCCAAATACCATTTGGTGTTACTAATGGTGTTGCTTGTTTTCAACGGGCAATGGATGCTTTTATAAGTGATAACTCCCTCTCTGACACCTTTTCATACTTAGATGACATCAGTGTGTGGCAAATCAAGGGTGGAGCATGATTCTAATTTAAAAAGATTCCTTCAAGCTGCGGAAAAAGTTGGTTTAACTTTTAACAAAGAGAAATGTATCTTTTCGACTACTGAGGTAAATCTATTGGGGTATATTATTTCGGGAAATAAGATTAAACCAGATCCAGAACGTCTGCGACCATTGATCGATTTACCTTGTCCTACTAATTCTAAGGCTTTGCAACGAGTTGTTGGACTGTTTTCTTATTATTCTAATTGGATTGCAAATTTTTCACAGAAGATCCGGCCTCTTATTCGGGTTACGTCATATCCTCTATCATGGGAGGCCAGGACATGTTTTGAGAATTTTAAAAAGGATATTTTAGGAGCAGTTGTGCATTCCATTGATGAGCAGGTTCCCTTTGTGATTGAGACGGATGCTTCGGATTTTGCAATTGGGGCTACTTTGAACCAAAATGGAAGACCTGTGGCCTTTTTCTCACGTACTTTGAATAATAGTGAAAAAAGGCATTCCTCAATAGAAAAAGAGGCATACGCAATAGTAGAAGCATTGCGTAAATGGAGACATTATTTATCGGGGCATTTCACGTTGGTAACTGATCAAAAATCTGTGTCCTTTATGTTTGATGTTAAACATTTTGGAAAGATTAAAAATGATAAAATAATGAGATGGAGGATTGAGTTGGCATGTTACCATTTTGACATAGTTTATCGTCCGGGGAAGGATAATGTTGCTGCTGATGCACTGTCGAGGGCTTATTGTTCTGTGATTCACGGAGATACGCTTATTAATCTTCACAATGCTTTATGTCATCCTGGGGTTACGAGGATGATACACTTTGTACGCAGTGAGAACTTGCCTTTTTCAGTTGAAGACGTCAAGCGGATGACTTCAGCATGTTCTATCTGTGCTCGGTGTAAACCAAATTTCTTTAAGCCTCAACGAGCTCATCTTATAAAGGCTACTTCTCCTTTTGAACGTTTGAGTGTTGATTTTAAGGGACCTCTTCCTTCAACTACTCAAAACCGATATATATTTACTGTTGTGGACGAGTTTTCAAGGTTCCCTTTTGCTTTTCCTTGTGCAGATGTATCAGCTGCTACAGTTATTAAATGTTTGACTCAACTTTTTGTCATCTTTGGGATGCCTGCGTATATCCATTCGGATCAGGGAAGTTCTTTTATGTCTTCCCAGTTGAAGGAATACCTTCAGAGTCGGGGAATTTCTACTAGTAGAACTACCCCGTATAATCCCCAGGGTAATGGACAGTGTGAACGATACAATGGGGTGATCTGGAAGGCAGTTATGTTGGCGTTGACATCCCGGAACCTTAAGAATACACAGTGGGAAATGGTGCTGCCTGATGCCCTGCATTCCATTAGATCATTGCTTTCAACGGCTACTAATGTGACCCCCCATGAAAGGCTCTTTAACTATCCGCGGAGATCTACTACGGGATATTCGGTACCTTCATGGCTTACTATGCAGGGACCTGTGTTGCTTTGACGTCATGTTAGATTGTCAAAATATGACCCCTTGGTGGAGGAGGTGGAGCTGTTGGAGGCAAATTCCCAATATGCTCATATTCGATTCCAAGATGGGAAAGAAAGTACTGTTTCAATTAAAGACTTGGCTCCTTGTGGGGGCCAGCCCTCTTCTGAGAATATTAATAATGGTCATGATTCGGATAATGTGGATGCTGTTACAGATACTACGAATATTTCCAATCCGATTGCAGATAATTATACTTCTATTAGTCAGCCTTTGATAGATGTTTATGACCGTCCTAGTTCATCTTCTGATGGGATTTCTAATCCGGAAACCGTTGAGAATCGGGATATGGATAGCCTTCCTGTTGAAGATACTTCTGTGCCTTCTGGCGTGGGAGGGCAAGGAATTTCACCAAGGTTAAGAAGGTCGACACGAACAAGATATCCGGACGACCGATTGAAAATGGACTTTTAAATTGATAGTAATGTTTTAAAAATTGTTGAAATATTATAGTATATTGTTTTAGTTGAGAGATACTTAATACTTATGCGTAATGTTATTATTTGTTGTTGTTCATTTAGTATTGTTATGTAAATAGTTTTATTCTCGTGCATAGTTTAGTTGTAAATAATTAATTGTAAATTGTAAAAGTTATTCGGTTGGAGTATATTTTAAAAGGAGGAGTGAATGTGGTGATTATTCCTTGATTAGTAAAAGTATTGTGATTCGTTGTTTGTTAACTGCCTTGGGATATGTGTTGTAATCTCATTGGTAGTTGATGATCACATGATGTGTTGTGGCAACCTTAAATTCAGTCCTTTTCTAGCTTAGTTGGGACTGGATGTGGAAAGATATGCTGCTGATTTTAAAGTTAATAAAGCCTAGCTTTGGAAGGCAAATCTATTCTTTATTTCAACCCCCATTCCCCAGTCACCCCTATTCCCCCCCATGAGTGACTCCCATTCCCCAGTCACCCCTATTCCCCCCATGAGTGACTCCCATTCCCCCCCATCAGTGACTCCCAGTCACCCCTATTCCCCCCCATCAGTGACTCCCATTCCCCAGTCACCCCTATTCCCCCCCATCAGTGACTCCCATTCCCCAGTCACCCCTATTCCCCCATCAGTGACTCCCATTCCCCAGTCACTCCTATTCCCCCCCATCAGTCACTATCAGAAGTACTTTCTGAGATCAACAGAAAAATGAGGGACCCTCAATAACCACAGTAACATCTGCAGCTGGGTACAAGAGACAATGGCCTGGAAATTGTGGTCGGAGGCTTGCTGCTGGCGTACATCTCCGAACCAAAAGTAAGCTTTACTGCGTGTCTCCAGAGCTTCCGACTGTTCCGGTCCTGCAGGTGTTCGCCTGCGGAAAGGCCCACGGATCCCGGGGCACAGGCAGTTCGCAGGCGTCCCTGCCATCATGTGGGCCAGCCATCCAATCACAAAGGGGGATTCCTATTATGCTTATGGACATTCCATTTACGTACGGAATCCCCATATTGCATAATAGAAATCACCTAAAGTAAAATTTCACACCACTTAAATAAAAATAAATGATCACATGTTCAAAATTAATTAAAAGACCCTTTAATTAAACATTTAAAATAAAATCATTTTTTGAAAAATAAATGCAAACGTTTTAAAATGTGACATTTACCTAAACTAATTTTAAATGTGTGAATGTTTAAATCATTTTTAAAAATGTATTTTAATGCTTATTTTAACCCTTACACCTGCTTTTACCAGGCGTAAGGGTTTCATGGGCATTCGCTGGGCAGTAGTTGGGCAAATAGCCAGCGAAAGTGAATTTGTAGCGGATGCAGTGGATCTTGTTGTGTATGTAACCGTTTACCTTTAAGGGAACTATAGAATGTGACCGTTCGCCTTTAAGAGCACTACTTTAGGGTGGCACTATTTATTGGCTCATGTATACTGTAATACCGATAGTGACCACACCAGTATATAAGGGTTGTGATACGTTAACTAGATCAGAAATCGCCCAGACCACTGAATAGTAAAGACCTGTTTTGTTTGTACTTCTAAAGTCTCTGAAGTTATTTACTGCGCAACCTACAGACTTTACAGTGGCGACGAGTCCGATCGTACCCTGCGGCAAGACTAACCAGTAGCAGAGAGCTTCAAAAAGAAAACACGAGGCTCCGTCTACTAAAAGTATAGTACTTACTGGAAGCTGGAAGATTAACAGCAAAGCTGCGGCAGCAACAGGCACAGATTACCCTGCTACCACATCTTGAGCGAGCCAATCAGCCTAAAACAAGGCGGCCGAAGAGACTGTGTAGTTAAAACAAATAATTTTTTTTAAAAACGGGGTAGAAGTATTTGGAGGAGAAGGGCAAAGCATTCGGGTCCAACGGCGTCGGGTGACAGCCGGACCGCGGGCAATGTGAGAAGCCGTGCAGCAACCGCTGCCACGAAGCGCTGAGCCTGCGAGTAGGCGCGGGAGTGTCAGAGCCGAGAGCCGCGTGAGCGGGGGAGCCAGAGCCGAGCGGGAGGTGTTGCAAGCCAGCGATCGCATCTCCAGATAAGGGCCGCACTCGGGCTGACAGACGGCGTCGGGGGACCGGGTGAAGACCGCCAAGCGCGGGAAAACCGCCATTGAAGTGGGCGGGGAGAGCGAGAAGCGCGGGAAAGCCGCCATTTTTCGGGGAAAACCGCTGAAGAAGAAGGAAGAAGCGGGAAACCGCCATCTTGGAAATTATTAAGAATTTCAGAAAAGTAATAAGATTTTTCAGAAAGGCTGGTGTGTTCTCAAGAAGAGAGAAGAAAATTAATAATAAGTAAAGTAATACTTGTACTGTTCTCAAAAAGAGAAGAAGATGCCTAAGCGAGGAAATATTAATGACTTTAATGCAGAAATAGAAGACTGGGCCATGTATGTGGAACGCATAGAAATATATTGCGTAGCCAACGAAATTGAGGATGACAACAAGGCAATAACTTTGTTAAATTCGATGGGAGCAAAAACATACGGGCTTTTGAAACATCTAATAGCACCAGTTAAACCAGTGGACCAGACCTTCGAAGAGATCGTAACAGTGTTGAAGGATCACTTGAACCCCACACCGTTGATGCTGGCTGAACGATTTAAATTTTACGCCAGAACCCAGAGGCAAGATGAAAGCAATGCGGAATACTTAGTCGAACTGCGTAAGCTAGCGAAATACTGCCAGTTTGGAGGGAATTTGACAGAGGCGCTGCGGGACAAGTTCGTATGCGGCTTGGCCAAAGAAGGAACGCAGAAGCGACTTCTGGAAGAAAACGACCTCACACTGGACAGGGCTGTCCTCATAGCTTCAACGCACGAAGCCGCAGCGAAAGGGACGGCGGAAATGCAGCTAAAGGCGGCGGCACTCGGGGTGGACCAAATTACAGCAAGCACTCCCAAATGCTACCGTTGTGGAAAGACAACGCACGACCAGAATCAGTGCTGGTTTAAGAACCAAGAGTGCAGGAAATGTGGCAAACTGGGTCACATCGCGAAGGTATGCAGGTCCGGAAAGAAGACCAACAAGCAAAGGAAGCCACCACCACAAGGAAAGTACAACAAGGTGCATCAGGTGGCTGAAAAGAGTTCAGACGAACAAAATTCAGACTCAGACCCAAACAGCCAGGAGCTGGATAGTCTGAGAATCCACCATGTGGGTAAAGTAACTGATCTACAGTTGATCTGGGTCACACTAAAAATAGCGGGAGTCCAAGTACGAATGGAGCTGGACACGGGATCAGCTGTATCCGTCATCAACCAAAAGGACTATCACCGGCTATTCTCTCACATACCCTTAAGAAATACCAAATTCGTATTACAGACATACACGGGGCATCATGTATACCCCCTGGGAAAAATACGAGTCAAGGTGAGAGATAGGGGTAAAGAACACCCACGAATGTATCTGTACGTACTACCTGAGGGAGGACCACCACTTCTGGGACGGGAGTGGATCAAGAAAATAGACATGGAATGGCACTACCGACAAGCAATGACGAGTGAGGACTCGGTGCAGACAAGCAGCTCAGACTCCGAGCCGGAAGACGATAAGTCCAGCTTATGTATGAAAAACAAGATTAACATGAACTCACGGACTAAGGTTGGGAAATCGATGGCGTGCATAAAGACAGAGAATTCTGAGTCTGTTCAAGCTACAGACATATGCATTACGGAGGAACACCGGGCTAGAACTCAACGTTATGTCAAAGTACAACGACAATTAGAACAGTTGAGTGCCCGTCTCCTACAAGAGATGGAAAAGGTGAAAAAGTTCTGGGACACCGAATGGGAGTCCCTGGAAAGACAACAGAGACAGCTCGCTCAAGCAGAGAGCGACCATAGAGCCATCGTGGCCAAGTACCAATCACATCTCCCGGAGGCTGTTCAGGAACTAGAATATACACAGAACGATCCAAAGGAAGAGGAATCTTCAGGAAGTCAGGATGGTATTCCAGTTCACCTCTACGACTTGTTGCAAGCAGAGTGTAACGAGTTAAAAGAACAGTATGAACAGGCTCGGACTACAATCCTGGAAGGGGTTAACTTGGCAACGTCCGAAAAGCTCGTGTTAGTGAAAGCATATGAGCAACTAAAGGTTGAACATGAACGACTAAAGGTTGACCATAAGCAAGAATTACAAAGTCTGCAGGAAATGTTTGATGAGCTTCAGGCCAAGGCTGACTCATCGTTAGGGATTCAATCCATAGGAAAAAAATTAGTGGTGGAAGACATACCAGAACAGGGAATACAGGATGTCCAAGAACTCGTTAAATTATTAAAGGAAACACAAAATAAATATGAAGCGGCAATGGCCGAGGTCCAACGACTTGGAGAACAGATGCAACTGGAAATCTTTTCAGTGGAAGAAAAGGGAACTGTAAGAAACACAGAGACCGTAAGAATGGGCCATGAACATGAGCTTAAATCGTCAGAGGAGAAGGATTTGGAGCTCTCAAAAGTTATTGAAATAGCCGAGGTTGCAACACAGACTGAGAAGATGGCAGCAGAGCAACCCTTAGATACCAAAAGTACGCTGACTCATGTCAAGGTTGAACAACAGAACGCTGAAACAACTGCTCCGGTAGAGGGATTGAATAGTCCGATCAATCAATCTCCAAAGGAAGTTGAAGTATTAAAATCACAAATGAGGTCATTAGTAAACAACTTGCTGAAAGCCCAGAAAAAGTTAGAGGAAGTGGAACACGTGAAGAAGTCTCTTCAGGAAAGATGTCTGGATTTGGAACAAAAGCTGGCTGACGTCCAGCTGGGTAGGGAGGACATAGAAGACCCTCTCGCTGGCCTAGCTCAGGACGACTCCGAATATTACTATGTCCTGTCCTGCCCAACTTGTAACTTCGACTCCCACCATACAGAAATCATGGAGGAGCACCGAAAGTCTACGGAACATCGGGAGAAGGTGGCTCTACTACGGGAAAAGGAGGAAGAGAAGGAGGAACTGCGCATGCAGCTGGCAGCTGACAGTGGAGCCCAGAGAGTCTCCAAGAAGCAGAAAAGGAAAAGTCGAAACAGAAGATGACCCATCTGAACCATTATTACCTCTACCAGATCACACACGTGGTCCCTCCGAACGGAGCCAATTCAGTTCGGAAGTTCAAACTGTTAAACCCATGGAAGGACTATTGAATGAGTCACTCCAGCAATGTGAACCGACTACACCACAGAGACTGAATCTATGAACTGTTTTCCACAGAGACTGAATCTGTGATCTGTTTTGACATGAAGTTATATATGTTATTATGTTATGTTAAACATGAAGTTATATGACGTTGACTCCATCGAGAGTATATCTGTAAATTGTTATATGACGTTGACTCCATCGAGAGTATATCTGCAAACTGTTTATATAAAATTGAAGATTGTATGTTTAACGGGATTCTGTAAGTAATAAGCTAGGAAGGGAGGAGTGTTGTGTATGTAACCGTTTACCTTTAAGGGAACTATAGAATGTGACCGTTCGCCTTTAAGAGCACTACTTTAGGGTGGCACTATTTATTGGCTCATGTATACTGTAATACCGATAGTGACCACACCAGTATATAAGGGTTGTGATACGTTAACTAGATCAGAAATCGCCCAGACCACTGAATAGTAAAGACCTGTTTTGTTTGTACTTCTAAAGTCTCTGAAGTTATTTACTGCACAACCTACAGACTTTACAGATCTGTCCAAGCAAAATTTGACAGATTGCAAGTTCCGGGTTTCGCGCCTGCGGAAACCCGGAACTTGCGGGGCCATTCTGAAGGCTTCCGACTGCATATGCTGTCGGAAGCACTGTAAAATCCGGGCCGGTGACTCTTAACAGTAACAGTGAGCCAGCACCAGTGTTGCTGCACTGGGCACATTCTCAGGAAACCTGAGGAAGAGAGAACAGATATCACTGCTCTCCTCCACACCTGTTTCTCTTACTGCTTTTAGGGCTCGCAATAATTACAGTAAACAAATAATTCAATTTCTTATGGATGAAAACCACTTTACATTCAGCAGCTGACAACCGCCATCTTGCAGACTGACTGACTGCTCTGGTCTGAGTCTGACCCACTGTGTGTACTTGAAACATTGAGGGAAAAATCATAAATTCTCATACTCAACTGAAACATTAAGGAAACATCTGCAAATACGCACCTGAAACTGGCATTTCACCAGGCGATCAGTGCCTGGGGGAGGCCCATGGTTTTACAAGCAAATATATCGCAGGGCTGATATGAAGTACAAAGGGATCTGGGGGTCCTGGTGCACGAAACTCAAAAGGTTAGTATGCAGGTGCAGCAAGTGATTAAGAAGGCCAATGGAATGTTGGCTTTCATTGCTAGGGGGATAGAATATAAAAATAGGGAGGTATTGCTTCAGTTGTACAAGGTATTGGTGAGACCGCACCTGGAATACTGCGTACAGTTTTGGTGTCCATACTTAAGAAAGGACATACTTGCTCTCGAGTCAGTACAAAGAAGGTTCACTCGGTTAATCCCGGGGATGAGGGGATGGACATATGAGGAGAGGTTGAGTAGATTGGGACTCTACTCATTGGAGTTCAGAAGAATGAGAGGCGATCTTATTGAAACATATAAGATTGTGAAGGGGTTGGATCGGGTGGATGCGGGGAGGATGTTCCCGATGATGGGTGAAACTAGAACTAGGGGGCATAGTCTTAGAATAAGGGGCTGCTCTTTCAAAACTGAGATGAGGAGGAACTACTTCACTCAGAGGGTGGTAGGTCCATGGAATATGCTGCCCCAAAAAGCTGTAGAAGCTACATCATTACATAAATTTAAAACAGAAATAGACAGTTTCCTAGAAGTAAAGGGAATTAAGGTTTACGGGGAGCGGGCAGGAATTTGGACATGAGTCTAGGTTCAGATCGGTCATGGCCCTGTGGGTAGCGGAGCGGGCCCAGGGGCCGTGTAGCCTGATCCTGCTCCTATTTCGTGTGTCTAATTCTGTTAGATTCAGGAGATGGTTCTATGATAGTGGATTGGCGGTTAGGATCAGATCAGCCATGATCTTATTGAATGGCGGAGCAGGCTCGAGGGGCCGATTGGCCTACTCCTGCTCCTATTTCTTATGTTCTTATGGTAAGACAACACAGGAACAGGAGTAGGTCATTCAGCACCTCAAGACTGTTCTGCCATTTAATCAGATCATAACTGATCTCTACCTCAACTCCATTTACCTGCTATTGCTCCATTATAGTTGCCAAATTTTCTCACTGAGGGGATGAAATTCCATAACTTTTGCCTCGGCCACCCTAGGGTCGCTGTTCCTACACCAATCACCACTTTAGGCCAGTCAAAATTACCCAACTACCCTTACTTCAGTTACCCCTGTATTTCACTACACTGTGGGCAGGGAGCAGGATTCAGAGCCTTTGTGCTGGTACCTGCTCTCACTGAACAATCCAGCACACTGCGGATTGCCCTCAAACATAGCTTGCTGTCACCTCATTGATTTGCACCAGCGATTAACTTGCATGCATCCACTGCAAGCGCTTTGTTCCTCCAGAGTCTGTGCATTACTGTTTCATTATTTTTCCCCTCTCCCAACCAACAGGCTGACATCTTATAACCAGACTTACTAATGGTACTCAGGGAGACCCACACAATCAGTCCAAAGGTCCACTGACGCATAGCTGGGAGGTACTTCACTCACTTCTCACGTAGCCAGTTTATGCAGTAAAGGGGAATTCCGTTAAAAAGAGAGAAAACTTGCAAAGATTCCTCCGACATTGTACAGGGTGTTTAAAAATTGCACTTGTGTTCATGCAGTGACAGGGTGCAATAATCAGCCACACACATCAGAGAAGATTTAGGTTCAGTGTCTGGGCTGTACACGCCCTCAGCACAGGTAGCCTTGGGGTGCTATAATTGGCCTTACTACCCCTGCTTAAACTGCAGATATGTGGACATCAGGTGAGAATGGCAGGGGATGTGGCAGTGTAAGATTCGCAACATTGATATTGTATTAATAAGGGTCGAATGGCAGAAGAGGCCATGATTTTAAAGACTGTTTTAAAAGGAAGCCCAGGAAAAAGGGGCATTCAAAATGGCCGCCAGACCCCGTGATCAACTTATTGGGACACTTTAAAATGGTTCCTGCAGTCCTCAGATAGCTTTGTGGATTCAACCCACAGTAGGTTCTGGAAGCCGTTTCTGAGAAAACAAAACCAGACTTTAACTTATACATATAGATTGGATGCAGATCCAGTCAAGATCGGCCTGTAGATAAAGGCCATCTAAATGTTTACCCAGACAAAAGGGAACAGTTTCATATTCATGAGAAGAGCATCAAGGACCCGTTAAGGACATCACCAGGACATTAAAAACAATGAAGGTCATTCCAGGCCAGAGATGGCCCTTTACCGGCCATCCCAAAGTATTTAAAAATATAACTACCCCGTTGTGCTCCCAGCCTGCCAAAATTAAAACAAAAGACTAACCTGATTTGGCGCGAGATAAGGGCTTCTGATGAGAAGTATAATTGGGAGACACCCGGGTAGGAATGGAGCTTTTCAGCCTTTCCAGCTTGTTCGGCCTTTGAGCTGGGTAAAGGGGAGCTGCTTTGGGAGAAGATCTACGTGGCTCCTCTCCATCATCGGAGAGAAAGAAGAAGAAAACCAAGCCGCCATCAAGAAGGTAGTTCTAAGTCCGCATCCCGCTCCGGAGTGACCGTCGGGAAGTCACCAACCAACTCCGAATCGGGTGAAGAGACAAATAAAAACTACAGAAGAAACATACGGGAAGATGGGGGCCAGTCCGAGGCTCCTCTGACCGGGGTCGAGCAGATGATCCCCAACCCCGCCGACATCCAGGCCAGCCGGTGTCCAGCCATCCCCGACCCCCACCTCAGGAGAGAGGTGTGGCGCAGCTCGCTGGGGCTCCACTAACCACGTGGAGACAGGACGCCTGAAAGGATCAAAACGCAGAACTGTTTCAAAACTCTATACTCTTCCCATTGGATTGGGGAGCATGTTTCTGGCCCTTCATAATTGGATCTAGATAGGTTAAAGGGGGTGTGTGGCGGAGACACCAAGAGACACTGGGCAATTAGTAATCATCCCTTTAACTACCATGTAGTGCAGCTGTGGACTGCACCTTTAAACTGTATGTAGTTTCTTGCATTTTCGCGTGATGATGTCATGACACCGATCACGTGACCCCCAGTTGGCGCGGAGAACGTGATGACGTCAGCTTCCAGTACTTAGTAGCAGTCTTAGAGAGGCTGTGAGTCTGCACAGACCTGTTTACATCTGCTCCTGTAGTTTTACCAGTTAAGTTGTTTGTTTATTAAACTTTGTTATTTTGTTTCAGAGTCGAACTTCATTATTCAGATAGGAACTTCCGTTCCTACAGGTGGTCATTTTGGGTATAATTAACATGAGTTGTTGTCCCTCGATGTTCTGTGTGTTTCCCCATTTCATGATAACTTTTGTAAAGTATAATATGCCTGTATCTATTTTAGCTAGTACTGTATTGTTATGATTTGTTTTTCCCTCCCATGTACCCTCTTATTTGCTTGCATTTGATTTGTTTTTTTCCATATGCAATAAAATTCCATTTTGATTCATTAAACTTGGTCTATAAGAGTCTTCTCTACATTGTAGTTCCTGCACCTAAGTCCAGTGTCTAGAATCTAAGGGGTGAGTGGGTCGAACCACTCAAGGTTTTACTGTGCAAGAGAGAGAGAGAGAGAGAGAGAGAGAGAGAGAGGCCTCCGGCGCGAGAAACCTCTGCGACCTCGGACAGAAAACCCCTTACAGCAGTGATGGTTAAATTGAGTGTTCAGCAATTGTGGCAATGGTTAAATGTGGTTTGGCTATTTATATAGCGATTTTAATGTAGCAAAAAGTACCAAGGGATTTGAAGATGAGCACGAGAAATTTAAAATAGAGGCATTCAGGGACTGGAAGTCAATGTAGTTCAGCGAGCACAGGGGTGATGGGTGAATGGAACTTGATGTGGGTTAGGAAACAGTCAATAGTTTTGGATGAGCTCAAGCTTATATAGGGTGGAAAATGGGAGGCCAACAACTTGCATTTATATAGCGCCTTTAACATAGTAGAATGTCCCAAGGCTCTTCACAGGAGCGTTATTTGACACTGAGCCACATAAGGAGATATTAGGGCAATGACCAAAACCTTGGTCAAAGAGGTAGGTTTTAAGGAGCGTCTTAAAGGAGGGAAGAGAGGCAGAGAGATTTAGGGTGGGAATTCCAGAGCTTAGAATCTAGGCAGCTGAAGGCATGGCCGCCAATGGTGGAGCAATTAAAATCGGGGATGCTCAAGAGGTCAGAATTGGTGGAGCGCAGAGATCTCAGGGGTGTTGTAGGGCTGGAGGAGATTAGAGATAGGGAGGGGTGAGGCCATGGAGGGAATTGAAAACAAGGATGAGAATTTTTTAAATTGTGGTGTTGCTTAACCGGAAGCCAATGTAGGTCAGTGAGCACAGGGGAGTCCGGAGGTGACAAAGGCAGCAGCAGATGAGCTGAGGCAGGGGCAGAGACAGGCGAGGTGAAAGCAAGTGGTTTTGCTGATGGAGAGGATATGGGGTCGGAAGCACAGCTCAGGATCAAAAAGGGCACCGGAGTTGCAAACAGTTCGGCTCAGCCCAAGACAGTGGCCAGGGAGGTGGACTGCAGACAATGGCTTCAGTCTTCCCAATGTTTAATTGGAGGAAATTGCAGCTTATTCACTACTGGATGTTGGACAAGCAGTCTAACAGCACACAGTGGAAGGGTTGCAAAAGGTGGTGATGAGGTAGAGCTGGGTATTCTCAGCGTACATGTGGAACCTGATGCTGTGTCTTCGGATGACGTCACTGAGGGGCAGTATATAGATGAGAAATCAGAGGGGCCCAAGGATAGGTCCTTGGGGAACTCCAGAGGTAATGGTGTGATTGCCTATGGTTAAACAAGAATGAGCACTTGGAACAGGTATTGGAGAGTCACCAGCCCCTGTGAAACTAGTCATCAGCATCAGAAGAAATCAATGGAGGAAAAACTGCAAAAGAAAAATACGACCGAGAACAGAGATGCCGATTTAATAGATTGTTTTATTCTATACAGAAGTTTGCTTCTCATCTCAAACAGTAGTTACAGCCCACCAACCGTGGAAAGGTGGGGACGGGGCAGATGCCGAAAGTTCTGGATAGTTTCAATGCTGTTCAGTGTTCATTCTCTAGTGATGTCCTGTATTCTTCTTGGGAGAAAATAGTGCATACTCGACACCCAAAGCCACAACAAAGGCTGCAAACCCCCACTTGAAGCCTCGAAAGAAGACATCGCTGAAGGCAATTGGTTTAGCAAAACCTCCGCTGAACCGCCAGGCCTCGTTGCTGTGAAAATACAAGGCAGCAAAGAACATGGTCAAGAGATTGGCTATGAACTCGGTCAATCCTGGCACAGCTCCACCACACAGTCGCATGTACTTTGAACAACGACAGCTGAAGGACAGGCTTCCAATACCAACTGAAGCCCGAATTACTGATTTGCTGTCGGGACTGTCCTGCTGGTGACAATAAGACAGCTGAGGCCACAATACAAGGGGGACCACGAGTGACCAGCTGATCACAGCTGGGTGACAGTATATCGGGACAGGAGGAGGCCATTCAGCCCCTCGAGTCTGTTCCGCCATTCAATCAGAACATGGCTGATCTGTACCTCAACTGCATTTACTTGCCTTGGCGCCATATCCTTTGATACCCTTACACAAAAAAAAAATCTATACTTCAGTTTTGAAAACTTCAATGCAGCCTTTTGGAGAAGCGAGTTCCAGATTTCCACAACCCTTTGTGAAAAAGTGCTTCCTGATTTCACTCCTGAATGGAGTGGAGCTCTAATTTTAAGGTTATGTCCCCTGGTTCTGGATTCCCCACCAGAGGAATTAGTTTCTCCGTATCTATCCTATAGAATCCTTTTAACATTTTGAACATCTCAATTAGATCACCCTTCAACCTTCTAATCTGAAAGGAATACGAGCCAAGTTTATGCAGCCTTTAGCCCTGATATAATCCTGGTGACTCTGCACTCTACACCCTCCAAGGCCAACATATCCTGAAGTGCCATGCCTAGAACTGAATGCAGTACTCCAAATAGGGTCTGGCCAAGGCTGTGTACAGCTGAAAGCCTAGCATATGCTCCACACAGTATTATCTCCCTGCCTGCTGGCTCATGTCCTATAGCGCTGGCGACACACCAGTGCCCTGCCCTCCCAAGTGGTCTTGCTTTCTGCCTCCAGGGCCATAGTGGCCTGTGAGTGGTCAGTGGCGGCAGTGCCTGGCCACTGGGGCTGGCCCCTTCGTTGTGGTCACAGGCTTCGGCACCCCGGGCACGGGTCAGCGAGGCAGCCATCAGACAGCTGGGCCTGCACAGACCTGTCCCTGCCAGCAGGAAAGGGAGAAAGATCACAGACACCACTCTGAGCAACCACCCATGTGCAGAATTGTGCACACATTTGGTGGCGTGTTATTGGGACTCCGCATCAACTGCACACTTCCAAACATGCACAATTACAGCACTGTGCTCTTAAGGTTCTGAACGGTCCCAATTATTAATAAAAATCTAGGTTGACATTCTAGGACAGTACTGAGGGAGTGCTGCACTGTCAGACGTGCCGTCTTTCAGATGAGACGGTAAACCAAGGGTCCGTCTGGTCCCTCATGTGGGCGTAAAAGATCCCACAGCACTATTGGAAGAGCAGCAGGGGAGTTACCCCAATGCCCTGGCTAATCTGTATCTCTCAATCGTCACTAAAAAGAGATTTATCTGGTCATTTATCACATTGCTGTTTGTGGGACCATGCTGTGTGCAAATTGGCTGCCGTGATTCCTACATTACAACAGTGACTACACTTCAAAAAGTATTTCATTGGCTGTAAAACGCTTTGGGACGTCCTGAAGTAATGAAAGGTGCTATATAAATGCAAGTCTCTCTTAATATGACAAATTCCGAACAGAGCCAGCCATGTCCCACCGACTACTCAATCCCACAACTCAAACAGGATGCGAGCCAGCTCCTTTATCTAGGCAAAGGAGCACAATACGACCACAGCCAGAGCCCATTGGGGATACATGAGCCCCCTGTGACCAGTTCTGAAGCTTGTGGTAAAGGGGCCATGTTAGCCAGTCCCTCCCCTTTCCATCCCGGTTTACCTCATCTTAATTTTCAGCTATTGTTCAAAATATCACCAACTCCCAAGGAAATAGTTAAATGTTTTATAAACCTCAAACACAGAGAGACTGGGACTGGAAAGGACACTGACTGAGGCAGGCTGTACCACACTGCTGAGCTCAGTGGCTGCATGCTGTGGGAAGTGTCCAGCTTCTTCCGTGTAATGTTCTGCCAGCAGGTCTCAGATCTCACTCAATGACTTTAGACCAGCATAGCCTGAAAGTCAATCCGCTATGAATCGTTTCTTGGGGTCATCTTTATCATCAACATTTTATCTCAAATATTCAATGATTTTGCTAGTACGGCTTTTTCCTCTGCCTCTTCTGAATTTTCGGCTGCAATACTCACGCGTCCAGCTAACAGGGAGGAGTGAAGATTCCTCCCCCCACCGGCCAACGGGGAGTGAAGATCCCCCCCGCCCGGCCAACGGAGAGGAGTGAAGATCCCCCCCGCCCGGCCAACGGGGAGGAGTGACGATCCCCCCCGCCCGGCCAACGGGGAGGAGTGACGATCCCCCCCGCCCGGCCAACGGGGAGGAGTGACGATCCCCCCCGCCCGGCCAACGGGGAGGAGTGACGATCCCCCCCGCCCGGCCAACGGGGAGGAGTGACGATCCCCCCCGCCCGGCCAACGGAGAGGAGTGACGATCCCCCCCGCCCGGCCAACGGGGAGGAGTGAAGATCCCCCCCGCCCGGCCAACAGAGTGAAGATCCCCCCCGCCCGGCCAACGGAGTGAAGATCCCCCCCGCCCGGCCAACGGAGTGAAGATCCCCCCCGCCCGGCCAACGGAGTGAAGATCCCCCCTGCCCGGCCAACGGAGTGAAGATCCCCCATCCGGCCAACGGAGTGAAGATCCCCCATCCGGCTAACGGAGTGAAGATCCCCCCTGCCCGGCCAACGGGAGTGAAGATCCCCCATCCGGCCAACGGAGTGAAGATCCCCCATCCGGCCAACGGAGTCCCCCATCCGGCTAACGGAGTGCCCCATCCGGCTAACGGAGTGAAGATCCCCCATCCGGCTAACAGGGAGTTAAGCTTTTTTGTAAAAAAGAGCTCGCTCCCTTTCCAGCTTTTTAAAATGTTTTTTAATGAACCCGCTCCCATAACAAACCGGAAGCCTGCATACGCAGAACGCTTCCACGCAGCTTCCTGTTCGTTGGCAGCAGTCACATCCAATTATTAAAGGATTTGATAGGGTAGACGTAGAGAAGATATTTCCACTTGTGGCGAGACCAGAACTAGGGGCCATAAATATAAGATAGTCACTAATAAATCCAATAGGGAATTCAGGAGAAACTTCTTTACCCAGAGAGTGGTTACAATGTGGAACTCACTACCATAAGGAGTGGTTGAGGCGAATAGCAGAGATGCGTTTAAGGGGAAGTACATGAGGGAGAAAGGAACAGAAGGATATGCTGATAGGGTGAGATGAAGTAGTGTGGAAGGAGCCGCGTGAGGAGCATGAACACTGGCATAGACCTGTTGGGTTGAATGGCCTGCAATGGCCTCTCTTTCTGCTCCCGCATCGTTACCTCTGGTGTCCCCCAAGGATCTAGCCTTGGCCCTCTCCTATTTCTCATCTACATGCTGCCCCTCAGCGACATCATCCAAAAACGCAGGGTCAGTTTCCACATGTACGCTGACAATACCCAGCTCTACCGCACCACCACCTCTCTCGACCCCTCCACGGTCTCTAAATTGTCAGACTCCCAGTAGTGGATGAGCAGAAATTTCCTCCAATTAAATATTGGGAAGACCGAAGGCATTGTTTTCGGTCCCTGCCACAAACTCCGTTCCCTAGTCACTGACTCCATCCCTCTCCCTAACATCTGTCCGAGGCTGAACCACACTGTTCGCAACCTTGGTGTCATATTTGACCCTGAAACGAGCTTCTGACCGCATATCCACAGCATAATTAAGGCCGCCTATTTCCACCTCCATAACATCGCCCATCTCTGCCTCAGCTCATCCGCTGCTGCAACCCTTATCCATGCCTTTGTTACCTCTAGACTTGACTATTCCAACGCACTCCTGGCTGGCCTCGTTCTACCCTCCGTAAACTCGAGGGCATCCAAATCTCGGCTGCCCGTGTCCTTATTCCCGCTCACCCATCACCCCGGTGCTCGCTGACCTACATTGGCTCCCGGTTAAGCAACGCCTCGATTTAAAAATTCTCATCCTGGTTTTCAAATCCCTCCATGTCTCTAATCTCCACCAGCCCCACAACCCCCCAAACTGGGGTCCATATAGACTTCCCAGGGAGTCCACGGCCTGTCTGCACTCCTCCAATCCTGGCCTCTTGCACACCCCCAATTTTCAGGCCACACTACGCAAGTGCAGAACATCATAGCGAACACACACAGGGTTAGCCTAAAATGTCACAGCCACATGCATCAGTTCACGGGGCTTGCGCAGGGATACTACCGCACCCGGGCGCAGAACAGACTGTGACTAGAGCGCTAGACCCCAAACTGCAGGCCCCAGGAACTCTATACCAGTGTTTCTCAAACTGAGGTCCATACAGACTTCCCAGCCTGTCTGCTCTCTGCTGCCCTGCCCCGAACCGACCCGCGCCGCCGGGGACATGGTTTTCCCCAAGCTCCGGAACCAGGCAAGTCCCATGCTGCACACCTTGTTGTTAGTGAGACTGTGGAAGAGTAACCACAGCCACTGCTTGGGCCTGCAAGCTGAGGCCAGTGGACAGTGACTGGAGCCTGAGCCGAGCCACCTGTGGGGGTATCAATGAGTGGCCAGTGGGTCGGACCTCACACACCACACCCCCCCGCCCCCCCCCCCGGTCCGGCTCCTCTCCTGTCCCTCCCCCGATCCCGGAATCAGGGTTCTCAAGTGGCTGCCACCACCGGTTGTGGTGGGGTTTCACCGGCTCCCTCCCACTTCCCCAGATACTCGGAGTGATGGGTTGCCTCCTCCTCTGAGGTTTGCCGGCGGCCGGTCCCTGGGCTCCTTTAACCTCCAGCTGATTTTATTTGGCTTGAGGCCAGGCCGCTCAGTTATGATGGGTCAGAGGGGGGGAGGGGTGGCGCACGTCAAGGGTTCCATTATTTGGGGGAGGGGGGTGCGCACGCCAGAGCTTTGTGACCCAAACCTTTTTGCGCGCGCACGGTGCCCCTTTGATGGTCCAGGTGTGTACTTTGTGCACATGCTGCGCTCTTGATGTGTGCAAGTTCCTTTCTCCGGAGTGTGGAGGCTACAGCAGGTGGTGAATGAACCACGCTGCACTTTGCAGATCTGTTTACGCCCGGCTCCAGTGGCAGAGGTTTGTGAGCAGGTCGCGTGCCTACCTTCTTACTCAGGAATATTGCTGGGAGAAGAAGTAAACTTCTGTCGGTGGCAGTTGGAATGTCTTATCCAATATGTTGATGGTACCAAAAAAGTCAGCCTGATTCGTGAAACTGTTCAGTAGTTTCAGTGATCATAGAATCATGTAATTTCAAGCCTGCTCCTCTTTATAAAACTGACTCCGATTCAGTTCTTGCAAATTATCAATGGCTGGGCCCATCTCGTCAGTGGCCAATGGCTCTCACTCACTTTGGAACGAGCGCTTCCTGCCGGTTGAGCTGATTCCTCCCCCGGCGCCTTGACCCTGTGCCACCCTCCCGACACGTAATCAGAGCGCCTGTGGGGCCCTTCAAACACTTGCTTGAACGTGTTCACACAAGCACGTACAATCCCACAGTGCCGCTGGTACAGAACATGCCAATGGGACAGTATGGCGGTGAGTCATGCTTCCAGCAGCATCCCAGCATGTGCACAGGTGCTCGTCAACTCACTCAGCTTGGCCATCCTGCTGAAGGCTTTAAAAATCGTCTAGCACTAAGTGGCTGACAGTGGCCATATGTTCCGGCAGAGTGCTCAGACTCACTGATACCCGTCAGTAAACACCCGTTTTCTTAAAAGCATTATTAAAACAATCTCCACATGCAGAATTCTCAGATCATGGGTATTATATAGTATTAGAACTTAGATGGAGGGTCTGTGGTTACTAATCCATTTGAAAAGGGGTCCTTCAACCAAAAATGTTGAGAACCACTGCTCTATAATCCACACTGCAGGCCCCAGGAGCTCCACACCCCACACTACATCCCCGGGAGCGCCACACCCCACACTGCACCCCCGGGAACTCTACACCTCACACTGCAGGCCCCGGGAGCGCCACACCTCACACTGCAGGCCCCGGGAGCGCCACACCTCACACTGCAGGCCCCGGGAGCTCCACACCTCACACTGCATCCCCGGGAGCTCCACACCCCACACTGCATCCCCGGGAGCTCCACACCCCACACTGCATCCCCGGGAGCTCCACACCCCACACTGCATCCCCGGGAGCTCCACACCCCACACTGCATCCCCGGGAGCTCCACACCCCACACTGCATCCCCCGGGAACTCTACACTTCACACTGCAGGCCCCGGGAGCGCCACACCTCACAATGCATCCCCGGGAGCTCCACACCCCACACTGCATCCCCGGGGGCTCCACACCCCACACTGCAGACCCCGGGAACTCCACACCTCACACAGGCCCCAGGAGCTCCATGTAACATTTGCATACTGAATTATCATTGGCCCGCAGGATCTGTAAGGAATACCTATTATATTCACATTTGATCACATGCTGAGTTGTCATTGGCCTGCAGGCATCTGTAAGGACTGCTATTGTTTAGAAGACCCAGGGGGTCCCGACTCCATCTTGTCCACACGGTGCTGTACTGCTGTGAGTCAGATCAGACCTGATGCTTCATTGAAAGAGTTTAAACTGTAATACTCCGTTTTCCTGCAATTTATTATTTTTGTACAAAGTGTGCAAAACAAGACATGGTGTCAGAACAGGGATTTGAAATGGACATCGTTGGAGATCCCTTACCTCGAATGAATTGGGAATCTTTGAACTTACCTAGCGAATGGTGCAAGTTCAAGCAACACGTGGAGTTGATGTTCTCGGGTCCACTGAAAAGCAAAGGGGAGGAAGAAAGATGCAGCTACCTACTCCTGTGGATCGAAGAAAAAGGGAGAGACATTTTTAACACATGGTCTCTCACCGCAGATGAAGCAAAGGTACTGAAAAGTTATTTTGACCGTTTTGAAGCATATGTGATGCCCAAGACAAATACGATATTCGCTAGGTACAAGTTTCAGGAGAAAGTACAAGGAGCTAGTGAGTCGTTTGAACAGTTTGTGACTGAGTTAAAACTGCTGGTAAAAGACTGTGCATATGCAGATAAAGATGAGATGGTCAGAGACCGCATCGTGTTTGGATTACATTCAGCTAAAGTGAGAGAGAAACTTTTGAATGTTGGGTCCGGGCTAACGCTGGACAAAGCTATGGACATAGGTAGATCGCACGAGATAGCCCAAGCACAGTTGAAAACCATAACCGGCGTCACGAGCAGCTCGAGTGAACAGACAGTGCACGCAGTTAATAGATACACACCAAAGAACACTGCCCAGAGAGCGTGTTTCAGAACAGAAAGAACAGCGAGAGTTCTAAAAATGGGCGACACAGACATAAAACGCTTCAAAAACTGTGGATATTGTGGAAACAACTGGCATGGAGAAAAGGTGCACTGCCCTGCCAAAGGAAGGCAATGTGCTAAATGTGGTAAACGGAACCACTTTGCTAAAGTTTGCAGGACTGTTATTCGAAAAGCAGTACACACAGTGAGTGACAGCCAAATGCCAGATAGAGAGCCAAATGCAGAGGAACTGTTTATTGATTCTGTGTCACAGAAAAAACAGATTTCAGAGACTGAGCAAGCTTTTGCCGATAGAGATAGGAAAACAGGGCAAAGAGCTTAAGTTTAAACTAGACACTGGATCTCAGGTTAATGTAATTCCTCTGAGTGAGTATCACAGCTTGAAGGATGAGTGTGAGCTACAGCCCACCTCACGCAGACTGACCGGCTATGGGGGTGAGCAGCTCATTGTAAAAGGCACATGCGTGATGAGATGCAAGTACAAAGAAATCGACATGATGTTGGACTTTTACATTGTTGACACTCAAGCACCTCCAGTGCTAGGTCTAAAGGCATGTTTAGACATGGACCTCGTCAAGCTAGTGCTATCATTGACAGCACCAGTTGAGAAGCAGTGTCATGGAGGAGTTTGCTGACGTTTTCAAAGGAATCAGACTATTCCCAGGTGAATGCACTATTCACCTTGACCCAGCAGCAACCCCTGTGGTTTGCCCACTGAGAAGGATACCCTTTGCTCTACGTAGTTGCCTGAAGGAGGAGCTGCAGAGCATGGAGAATACAGAAATCATCGTCCGGGAAACAGAACCGACAGAGTGGGTCAACGCATTAGTAGTGGTTGAGAAACCACGTAACAGCAAGCTCAGAGTCTGTCTCGACCCCAGAGATTTGAACAAGGCTATCAAACGCCCTCACTACCCTCTACCAACGCTAGATGACATCATACCCAAGCTAGTGGGAGCACGTTACTTCAGTGCATTGGACGCACAATCAGGATACTGGACTATCAAGCTCACGGAAGAGTCATCTAAGCTAACAACGTTCAACACACCATTTGGACGCTACCGATTTCTGCGTTTACCATTTGGTCTTTGTGGTAAACCACTGTTATACCTGTCTATGTGTATGTGTATTCCACTAGGTACAGGTCTGGACATGCCTCGGCTGACTCCTCCCACTATTCCAGGTATATAAGTGACTACCTCCCAGTCCCTTAGTATTCTGGACGGGTCGACCACTCGAGACAAGACCTTCATTCTTTAGTTAATAAAAGCCTGGTTGTTACTCGCTTAACCTCAGTCTTTTGAGTAATTGATGGCGCATCAATTTTATTAACTAAATTTTTATAATGGAGAAGATCCTCACACCAGCATGCCTGGACCTGGACAGTCGGGAAGCGGACGCTTCCACCAAGTTTGCTCACTGGCTCACGTGCTTCGAGACATTCCTGACTGCCTCCACTGCGGTCGTAACGGATGCGAACAAACTGTCTGTCCTGATCTCCAAGGTGAACCACCGAGCGTACTCAGTCATCCGGGACGCGACCTCGTACACAGCCGCCCTCCAGCTCCTCAAGACCCAGTACACGCGCCCTGTGAACGAAGTTTACGCCAGGCACCTCCTGGGGAGTCGCAAGCAACAACCTGGGGAATCGACTGAGGAATACCTCCAAGCACTGTCCGTGCTTGGCCGGGCCTGTGGGTGTAAGGCGGTAACGCCCGCTAAGTACACGGAGGAACTGATCCGGGATGCCTTCGTAGCGGGCCACAGGTCCAACTACACCCGACAGCGACTGCTGGAGCAGAGTGACCTCACCCTCGACAAAGCCTCCGAAATCGCACTAACGCTGGACGCAGCCTACCGGGGCATGGATGCCTACTCCTCTGCACCGTGGACGCCGCGGGGAACGACAACCTGGGACACGGTAGGACAGCCCCATAGTACCGTGCCACCCCAGCCACAGCCCAACTACCGCAGCAGTGTCCCAAAGCCAGACAGCAGTATCCCAAGGCCAGAAATGCTACTTCTGTGGCCAGGCCAAACACCCCAGAGCGCGCTGCCCGGCGAAGAATGCGACCTGCTCGGGCTGCGGCAAAAAGGGACACTACGCCAGGGTCTGCAAGGCAAAAGCCACCCCGAACGCCAGCAGCGCCGCGTGGGGGGCCGGGCGAGCCGCCATCTTGGGCCCCCAACAGCGCCGCGTGTGGGCCGCCATCTTGGGCCTCCCCAGCCATGTGCGAACCACCGCAGCAGCAGCCATCTTGGACGACTCCAGCCACATGGGAATCACGGGCGCCGCCATCTTGGACACCAGCCGGGACGCAGCAGACCGCCAACCCCCCCCCCCCCACCATCTGATACCCGCAGCGACACACCGACCCCTACGCTGGCCTCTGTTACGCTGGACCAAACGAGACCGCACCAACTAGCTCGGTCCAAAATGGACGTCAAGGTAAACGGCCATGCAATAAACTGCCTTTTTGACTCCGGGAGCACAGAGAGCTTCATCCACCCCGACACGGTGCGGCGTTGCTCTCTCCCAGTCCTGCCTGCGCACCAGCGGATTTCTATGGCCTCCGAGTCCCAGTCAGCGGACATTGGCGGCTACTGCGTGGTGACACTAGTAGTAGACGGGACTGTGTTCAATAATTTTAAACTCCTGGTCCTGCCCGACCTCTGCGCTGCCGTCCTACTGGGGTTGGATTTCCAGTGCCACCTCAAAAGCATTACGATGGCGTATGGTGGCCCCCTCCCCCCACTCACAGTCCGCAGCCTCCAAATTGCCCGCCGCACTCAGAGTCCCACCCCCCCCACTGTTTGCTAACCTCACCCCCGACTGTAAGCCCATCGCCACAAAGAGCAGGCGATACAGTGCCGGGGACAGGGTTTTCATCAAAACCGAAGTGGAGCGGCTCCTGAAGGAGGGGATTATTGAGGGCAGCTCCAGCCCTTGGCGAGCCCAGGTTGTGGTCGTTAAGGCCGGCGAGAAACAACGCCTGGTCATTGACTACAGCCAAACAATAAACCGCTACACACTGCTGGACGCCTACCCACTCCCCCGCATAGCTGATATGGTCAACCAGATCGCGCAGTACCGCGTCTTTTCGACCATTGATCTGAAATCAGCGTACCACCAGCTCCCCATCCGCCCTGAAGACCGCCAGTATACTGCTTTTGAGGCAAACGGCCGCCTCTATCACTTCCTTAGGGTTCCCTTCGGCCTTACCAACGGGGTCTCCGTCTTCCAAAGGGAGATGGACCGGATGGTCGATCAAAACGCGCTGCAGGCCACTTTCCCTTACCTAGACAATGTGACCATCTGCGGCCATGACTTGCAGGACCATGACGCAAACCTCGAGAAATTCCTCCGCACCGCCCAACTCCTGAACCTGACATATAACAAGGAGAAGTGCATATTCCGCACAGACCGCTTCGCCATCCTTGGCGGTGTTGTGGAACACGGGGTCATCGGTCCCGACCCGGACCGGATGCGTCCCCTTATGGAACTCCTACTGCCTAAAAGCCCTGAAGAGGTGCCTAGGGTTTTTTTCCTACTACGCTCAGTGGGTCCCCTACTATGCAGACAAAGCCCGTCCGCTGATCAAATCCACCTCTTTTCCCCTGATGGCAGAGGCCCGCTCGGCCTTCCACCGTATCAAGGAGGACATTGCCAAAGCCACCATGCACGCAGTGGATGAATCCATCCCCTTCCAGGTGGGGAGCGATGCGTCCGACTTTGCTCTGGCCGCCACCCTTAATCAGGCGGGGAGACCTGTGGCATTCTTCTCACGAACCCTCCAGGGCCCGGAGACCAGACACTCCGCGGTCGAGAAGGAGGCCCAGGCTATCGTGGAGGCTGTGCATCATTGGAGGCACTACCTGGCCGGAAAACGATTTACCCTGCTCACTGACCAGCGTTCAGTTGCTTTTATGTTCAACAACAAGCAGAGGGGCAAAATCAAAAATGACAAGATCTTGAAGTGGAGAATCGAACTTTCCACCTACAACTACGAGATCTTGTACCGGCCTGGGAAGCTCAATGAACCCCCAGATGCCCTATCGCGTGGCACCTGCGCCAGCGCGCAGATCGATAGGCTGAGGGCCCTCCACAATGACCTCCGCCACCCGGGGGTCACCAGGTTCTTCCACTTCATCAAGGCCCGCAACCTGCCTTACTCCGTCGAGGAGGTCAGGACCATGACCAAGAACTGCCAAGTCTGCGCTGAGTGCAAACCGCACTTTTATAGACCAGACAGAGCCCACCTGATAAAAGCCACTCGCCCTTTCGAACGCCTGAGCGTCGATTTTAAAGGGCCTCTCCCCTCCTCCGACCGCAATGTGTACTTCCTCAACATCATTGACGAGTACTCCCGTTTCCCGTTCGCTATCCCCTGCCCGGACATGACCAGTGCCACGGTCATTAAATGCCTGAACAGCCTCTTCACCCTGTTCGGTTTCCCCAGCTATATCCATAGCGACCGGGGCTCATCGTTTATGAGCGACGAACTCCGCCAGTACCTGCTCGCTAGGGGTATAGCCACAAGCAGGACCGCCAGTTACAACCCCCGGGGGAACGGACAGGTGGAAAGAGAGAATGCAACAGTTTGGAAGGGCGCCCTACTAGCCTTAAAGTCTAGGGGCCTTCCGACCTCCCGCTGGCAGGAGGTGCTCCCCGATGCGCTCCACTCGATTCGGTCACTGCTCTGCACTGCCACCAATGCCACCCCTCACGAGAAAACGTTTGTCTTCCCAAGGAAGTCCACATCGGGGACATCGTTACCGCCATGGCTGACGTCCCCAGGGCCGGTACTACCGAGAAGACACGTGAGGGCCAATAAAACGGACCCCCTGGTCGAGAGGGTCGACCTCCTCCACGCCAACCCCCAGTATGCTTACATTGCGTACCCGGACGGGCGGGAGGACACAGTCTCCATACGAGACCTCGCACCCTCGGGGACCGCTGTAGGGCGGGAGGACACAGTCTCCATACGAGACCTCGCACCCTCGGGGACCGCTGTAACCCACTACCCAGTACCACCCCCCCCACGACCCGATATCCAACCCCAGCAGCCGGCTCGCCTTGGACCGTCACCCACGAGGACTACACTCCAGGGCCCCAGCCTACACGGGACGCGACGCCGGAAGCTCCACCACCCCTGCCGTCGCCACGTCGATCACAGCGGCAGACAAGACCTCCGGAGAGACTCCAATACACGAACTTTTAAATACACTTCACCCCGCCGGACTCATTTTTAAACAAGGGGTGAATGTGGTAAACCACTGTTATACCTGTCTGTATGTGTATGTGTATTCCACTAGGTACAGGTCTGGACATGCCTCGGTTGACTCCTCCCACTATGCCAGGTATATAAGTGACTACCTCCCAGTCCCTTAGTATTCTGGACGGGTCGACCACTCGAGACGAGACCTTCATTCTTTAGTTAATAAAAGCCTGGTTGTTACTCGCTTAACCTCAGTCTTTTGAGTAATTGATGGCGCATCAGTCTTATCTCAGCTCAGGATGAATTCCAGCGGAAGATCGACGAAACCTATGGAGGCCTCAACGGAGTAGTCGCAATCGTAGATGACATCCTCATCTATGGCAGGAATAGAGGGGAACATGACAGGAACCTCCATGCGATGCTACAAAGATCACGGGAGAAAGGTATCTGACTCAACCCCGAGAAAAGCATAATCGGATCCACCGAGATCAGTTATTTCGGGCATTGCCTCTCAACTGATGGCATTAAGCCGGATCCAGAGAAAATCTCCGCCATCAAGAAGATGGAGCCGCCGAAGAACCGCGCCGAGCTAAAGAAAGACAGTACTAGGCATGGTTAACTACTTAGCCAAGTTTGCCCCGAGCCTCTCCGAAATCAACGCACCCATGCGTCAGTTGCTCAAGCAATCCAATGAGTTCCTGTGGGACAAACATGACACAGCATTTCAGAAAATGAAAGACCTAATCACCAGAGAACCAGGACCAGTTCTTGCCTACTTCGACCCCAACAAAGAGCTCAGACTACAAGTGGACGCGTCAAAGTACAGGTTAGGTGCAGTATTACTGCAAAAAGGAAAGCCCATCGGCTACGCTTCCAGATCTCACAGACAGTGAAATCAACCATGCTCAAATCGAGAAAGAGCTATATGCAATCCTGTTTGGATGTAAGCGTTTCCACCATTACGTCTATGGCCGACAAGTCATTGTGGAATCCAACCACAAACCCTGTTAGATCCGTGTGTTAATGGAGACACGGAATGCAGGAGTTGATTTAACAAGTGTTTACTGAACAAAGTCTGGAGGTGAACTAACTACACAAGACGCTATACAGGCTTATATACCTGAGTGGTCACTACCGGTACTACAGTACACAGGGGCTTCAAAAACATAGTTCCTCTTAAAGGTACATACACTACAATTCCCTCGAGTCAATCATGAGGAAACCACTAGCCGCAGCCCCACCAAGGCTACAGAGAATGATCCTTCAGCTACAGAAGTACGACTTCACAATCATTCACCGTCCAGGCAAAGACATTCCTGTCGCAGACACGCTCTCCAGAAAGTCTCTTAGCTACCAGGACAGCAGCCTCAGTGAAGGCATGGATGTGCAGGTGCACATGGTGTACAACAGCTTACCTGTGAGTGGCTCAAAACTGAAGGAGATCCGAGCAGGAACAGAGAAAGATGCACAACTCACACTGCTGAGCAAAGTCATACATGAAGGATGGCCTGAGGAAAGGAGGAAATGCCCTCAGAGCATATCTGAATTCTGGAACCACAGAGACGAACTGTCACAAATCAACGGAATCGTCTTCAAAGGGGAGAAAATCATCATTCCTACCAGTCTCAGAAGAGATGTTGACAAAAATTCATGCTGGACATATGGGCATGGAAAAATGCACGTGACATTATGTTTTGGCCCGGAATGTGCAAACACATTGAGGACATTGTTGGAAAATGTTACATTTGTCTAGAACGCCGCCCATCAAATGTCAAAGAGCCCATGATACCTCACCGTATCCCAGACAGGCCCTGGCAGGTCGTCAGCTGCAAGCAAGTGCATGGAAAACGTGTACAGAGACAGCAACACCAAAAGAGATACTATGACAGGTCAGCTAGACTACTGCCACCGCTGCACAATGGAGAATCCGTCAGAATCCAGGAGCATGACTACTGGAAGCCAGCAGTCATCATCCAGCCAGCTGACACTGAGCGATCATATCACGTCCGCACCCCAGAAGGACAGGTGTACCGCCGCAATCGCAGGCACCTCCTGAACACCAAGGATCAACACCGTCATTCTGACGAGAGGATCAGTTCAACAGAGTGTGATGAACAGCGCAATACACAAAACACATCATACTTACCTGAAGCTAAACCTGATTTGTTGACCGATTCAGGAGCATGCTCAGTTCCATACCACACAAGGTCGGGACGAGAGGTCAAGCCTAGAGTTATCCTTGACTTGTGAACTGTCAAAGGGGGTAGGCGGATCGCTGCCCTAAAAAAAAACTGCACATCGTTATTGAAACGTTGAGATGTTTTCAGTGCTAGTTAAATGTTGAGTTTACTTATATGTTGATGCTACTGAGAACATTATGTAGAAGGTTCAAAAGTAATGCATAACATTTTTCTTTTAAAAGGGGATGTAACATTTGCATACTGAATTATCATTGGCCCGCAGGCATCTGTAAGGAATTACCTATTATATTCACATGTGATCACATGCTGAGTTGTCATTGGCCTGCAGGCATCTGTAAGGGCTGCTATTGTTTAGAAGACCCAGGGGGTCCTGACTCCATTTTGTCCACACGGTGCTGTACTGCTGTGAGTCAGATCAGACCTGATGCTTCATTGAAAGAGTTTAAACTGTAATACTCCGTTGTCCTGCAATTTATTATTTTTGTACAAAGTGTGCAAAACAAGACACTCCACACCCCACACCGCATCCCCGGGAGCTCCACACCCCACACTGCAGGCCCCGGGAGCCCCACACTGCAGGCCCCGGGAGCCCCACACTGCAGGCCCCGGGAGCCCCACACTGCAGGCCCCGGGAGCCCCACACCGCAGGCCCCGGGAGCCCCACACCGCAGGCCCCGGGAGCCCCACACCGCAGGCCCCGGGAGCCCCACACCGCAGGCCCCGGGAGCCCCACACCGCAGGCCCCGGGAGCCCCACACCGCAGGCCCCGGGAGCCCCACACTGCAGGCCCCGGGAGCCCCACACTGCAGGCCCCGGGAGCCCCACACCTCACACTGCAGGCCCCGGGAGCTCCACACCCGACACTGCATCCCCGGGAGCTCCACACCCCACACTGCATCCCCAGGAGCTCCACACCCCACACTGCAGGCCCCGGGAGCTCCACACCCCACAATGTATCCCCGGGAGCGCCACATCCCACACTGCAGGCCCCGGGAGCTCCACACCCCACACTGCATCCCCGGGAGCTCCACACCCCACACTGCAGGACCCGGGAGCTCCACACCCCACACTGCATCCCCGGGAGCTCCACACCCCACACTGCATCCCCGGGAGCTCCACACCCCACACTGCATCTCCGGGAGCTCCACACCCCACACTGCAGGCCATGGGAGCTCCACACCCCACACTGCATCCCCGGGAGCTCCACACCCCACACTGCATCTCCGGGAGCTCCACACCCCACACTGCAGGCCATGGGAGCTCCACACCTCACACTGCAGGTCCCGGGAGCTCCACACCCCACACTGCATCCCCGGGAGCTCCACACCCCACACTGCATCCCCGGGAGCTCCACACCCCACACTGCATCTCCGGGAGCTCCACACCCCACACTGCAGGCCATGGGAGCTCCACACCTCACACCGCAGGTCCCGGGAGCTCCACACCTCACACCGCATCCCCGGGAGCTCCACACCCCACACCGCATCCCCGGGAGCTCCACACCCCACACCGCATCCCCGGGAGCTCCACACCCCACACCGCATCCCCGGGAGCTCCACACCCCACACCGCATCCCCGGGAGCTCCACACCCCACACCGCATCCCCGGGAGCTCCACACCCCACACCGCATCCCCGGGAGCTCCACACCCCACACCGCATCCCCGGGAGCTCCACACCCCACACCGCATCCCCGGGAGCTCCACACCCCACACCGCATCCCCGGGAGCTCCACACCTCACACCGCATCCCCGGGAGCTCCACACCCCACCCCCGGGAGCTCCACACCCCACACCGCATCCCCGGGAGCTCCACACCCCACCCCCGGGAGCTCCACACCCCACCCCCGGGAGCTCCACACCCCACCCCCGGGAGCTCCACACCCCACACCGCATCCCCGGGAGCTCCACACCCCACACCGCATCCCCGGGAGCTCCACACCCCACACCGCATCCCCGGGAGCTCCACACCCCACACCGCATCCCCGGGAGCTCCACACCCCACACCGCATCCCCGGGAGCTCCACACCCCACACCGCATCCCCGGGAGCTCCACACCCCACACCGCATCCCCGGGAGCTCCACACCCCACACCGCATCCCCGGGAGCTCCACACCCCACACCGCATCCCCGGGAGCTCCACACCCCACACCGCATCCCCGGGAGCTCCACACCTCACACTGCAGGCCCCGGGAGCTCCACACCTCACACTGCAGGCCCCGGGAGCTCCACACCTCACACTGCATCCCCGGGAGCTCCACACTGCATCCCCGGGAGCTCCACACCTCACGCCCCGGGAGCTCCACACCCCACACCGCATCCCCGGGAGCTCCACACCTCACACTGCATCCCTGGGAGCTCCACACCCCACACTGCAGGCCCCGGGAGCTCCACACCTCACACTGCATCCCCGGGAGCTCCACACCTCACACTGCATCCCCGGGAGCTCCACACCCCACACTGCATCCCCGGGAGCTCCACACCCCACACTGCATCCCCGGGAGCTCCACACCCCACACTGCATCCCCGGGAGCTCCACACCTCACACTGCATCCCCGGGAGCTCCACACCTCACACTGCATCCCCGGGAGCTCCACACCCCACACTGCAGGCCCCGGGAGCTCCACACCCCACACTGCATCCCCGGGAGCTCCACACCCCACACTGCATCCCCGGGAGCTCCACACCCCACACTGCATCCCCGGAAGCTCCACACCTCACACTGCAGGCCCCGGGAGCTCCACATCCCACACTGCATCCCCGGGAGCTCCACACCTCACACTGCATCCCCGGGAGCTCCACACCTCACACTGCATCCCTGGGAGCTCCACACCCCACACTGCATCCCCGGGAGCTCCACACCTCACACTGCATCCCCGGGAGCTCCACATCCCACACTGCATCCCTGGGAGCTCCACACCTCACACTGCAGGACCCGGGAGCTCCACACCTCACACTGCATCCCCGGGAGCTCCACACCCCACACTGCATCCCCGGGAGCTCCACACCCCACACTGCAGGCCCCGGGAGCTCCACACCCCACACTGCATCCCCGGGAGCTCCACACACCACACTGCATCCCCGGAAGCTCCACACCTCACACTGCATCCCCGGAAGCTCCACACCTCACACTGCATCCCCGGGAGCTCCACACCTCACACTGCAGGCCGCGGGAGCTCCACATCCCACACTGCATCCCCGGGAGCTCCACACCTCACACTGCATCCCCGGGAGCTCCACACCTCACACTGCATCCCCGGGAGCTCCACACCCCACACTGCATCCCCGGGAGCTCCACACCTCACACTGCATCCCCGGGAGCTCCACACCCCACACTGCATCCCCGGGAGCTCCACACCCCACACTGCATCCCCGGGAGCTCCACACACCACACTGCATCCCCGGGAGCTCCACACCTCACACTGCAGGCCGCGGGAGCTCCACATCCCACACTGCATCCCCGGGAGCTCCACACCTCACACTGCATCCCCGGGAGCTCCACACCCCACACTGCATCCCCGGGAGCTCCACACCTCACACTGCATCCCCGGGAGCTCCACACCTCACACTGCAGGACCCGGGAGCTCCACACCTCACTGCATCCCCGGGAGCTCCACACCACACACACTGCAGGCCGGGGGAGCTCCACACCTCACACTGCATCCCCGGGAGCTCCACACCACACACACTGCAGGCCCGGGGAGCTCCACACCTCACACTGCATCCCCGGGAGCTCCACACCTCACACTGCATCCCCGGGAGCTCCACACCCCACACTGCATCCCCGGGAGCTCCACACCTCACACTGCATCCCCGGGAGCTCCACACCCCACACTGCATCCCCGGGAGCTCCACACCCCACACTGCATCTCCGGGAGCTCCACACCCCACACTGCATCCCCGGGAGCTCCACACCTCACACTGCATCCCCGGGAGCTCCACACACCACACTGCATCCCCGGGAGCTCCACACCTCACACTGCAGGCCGCGGGAGCTCCACATCCCACACCTCACACTGCATCCCCGGGAGCTCCACACCCCACACTGCATCCCCGGGAGCTCCACACCTCACACTGCAGGACCCGGGAGCTCCACACCTCACTGCATCCCCGGGAGCTCCACACCACACACACTGCAGGCCGGGGGAGCTCCACACCTCACACTGCATCCCCGGGAGCTCCACACCACACACACTGCAGGCCCGGGGAGCTCCACACCTCACACTGCATCCCCGGGAGCTCCACACCTCACACTGCATCCCCGGGAGCTCCACACCCCACACTGCATCCCCGGGAGCTCCACACCTCACACTGCATCCCTGGGAGCTCCACACCCCACACTGCATCCCCGGGAGCTCCACACCTCACACTGCATCCCCGGGAGCTCCACACCTCACACTGCATCCCTGGGAGCTCCACACCTCACACTGCAGGACCCGGGAGCTCCACACCTCACTGCATCCCCGGGAGCTCCACACCTCACACTGCATCCCCGGGAGCTCCACACCACACACACTGCAGGCCGGGGGAGCTCCACACCTCACACTGCATCCCCGGGAGCTCCACACCACACACACTGCAGGCCCGGGGAGCTCCACACCTCACACTGCATCCCCGGGAGCTCCACACCTCACACTGCATCCCCGGGAGCTCCACACCCCACACTGCATCCCCGGGAGCTCCACACCCCACACTGCATCCCCGGGAGCTCCACACCTCACACTGCATCGCCGGGAGCTCCACACCCCACACTGCATCCCCGGGAGCTCCACACCTCACACTGCAGGACCCGGGAGCTCCACACCTCACTGCATCCCCGGGAGCTCCACACCCCACACTGCATCCCCGGGAGCTCCACACCCCACACTGCATCCCCGGGAGCTCCACACCCCACACTGCATCCCCGGGAGCTCCACACCTCACACTGCATCGCCGGGAGCTCCACACCTCACACTGCATCCCCGGGAGCGCCACACTGCATCCCCGGGAGCTCCACACCCCACACTGCATCCCCGGGAGCTCCACACACCACACTGCATCCCCGGAAGCTCCACACCTCACACTGCAGGCCCCGGGAGCTCCACATCCCACACTGCATCCCCGGGAGCTCCACACCTCACACTGCATCCCCGGGAGCTCCACACCTCACACTGCATCCCTGGGAGCTCCACACCCCACACTGCATCCCCGGGAGCTCCACACCTCACACTGCATCCCCGGGAGCTCCACATCCCACACTGCATCCCTGGGAGCTCCACACCTCACACTGCAGGACCCGGGAGCTCCACACCTCACACTGCATCCCCGGGAGCTCCACACCCCACACTGCATCCCCGGGAGCTCCACACCTCACACTGCATCCCCGGGAGCTCCACACCCCACACTGCATCCCCGGGAGCTCCACACCCCACACTGCATCCCCGGGAGCTCCACACACCACACTGCATCCCCGGGAGCTCCACACCTCACACTGCAGGCCGCGGGAGCTCCACATCCCACACCTCACACTGCATCCCCGGGAGCTCCACACCCCACACTGCATCCCCGGGAGCTCCACACCTCACACTGCATCCCCGGGAGCTCCACACCTCACACTGCAGGACCCGGGAGCTCCACACCTCACTGCATCCCCGGGAGCTCCACACCACACACACTGCAGGCCGGGGGAGCTCCACACCTCACACTGCATCCCCGGGAGCTCCACACCACACACACTGCAGGCCCGGGGAGCTCCACACCTCACACTGCATCCCCGGGAGCTCCACACCTCACACTGCATCCCCGGGAGCTCCACACCCCACACTGCATCCCCGGGAGCTCCACACCTCACACTGCATCCCCGGGAGCTCCACACCCCACACTGCATCCCCGGGAGCTCCACACCCCACACTGCATCTCCGGGAGCTCCACACCCCACACTGCATCCCCGGGAGCTCCACACCTCACACTGCATCCCCGGGAGCTCCACACACCACACTGCATCCCCGGGAGCTCCACACCTCACACTGCAGGCCGCGGGAGCTCCACATCCCACACCTCACACTGCATCCCCGGGAGCTCCACACCCCACACTGCATCCCCGGGAGCTCCACACCTCACACTGCATCCCCGGGAGCTCCACACCTCACACTGCAGGACCCGGGAGCTCCACACCTCACTGCATCCCCGGGAGCTCCACACCACACACACTGCAGGCCGGGGGAGCTCCACACCTCACACTGCATCCCCGGGAGCTCCACACCACACACACTGCAGGCCCGGGGAGCTCCACACCTCACACTGCATCCCCGGGAGCTCCACACCTCACACTGCATCCCCGGGAGCTCCACACCTCACACTGCATCCCCGGGAGCTCCACACCCCACACTGCATCCCCGGGAGCTCCACACCTCACACTGCATCCCTGGGAGCTCCACACCCCACACTGCATCCCCGGGAGCTCCACACCTCACACTGCATCCCCGGGAGCTCCACACCTCACACTGCATCCCTGGGAGCTCCACACCTCACACTGCAGGACCCGGGAGCTCCACACCTCACTGCATCCCCGGGAGCTCCACACCTCACACTGCATCCCCGGGAGCTCCACACCACACACACTGCAGGCCGGGGGAGCTCCACACCTCACACTGCATCCCCGGGAGCTCCACACCACACACACTGCAGGCCCGGGGAGCTCCACACCTCACACTGCATCCCCGGGAGCTCCACACCTCACACTGCATCCCCGGGAGCTCCACACCCCACACTGCATCCCCGGGAGCTCCACACCCCACACTGCATCCCCGGGAGCTCCACACCCCACACTGCATCCCCGGGAGCTCCACACCCCACACTGCATCCCCGGGAGCTCCACACCTCACACTGCATCGCCGGGAGCTCCACACCCCACACTGCATCCCCGGGAGCTCCACACCTCACACTGCAGGACCCGGGAGCTCCACACCTCACTGCATCCCCGGGAGCTCCACACCCCACACTGCATCCCCGGGAGCTCCACACCCCACACTGCATCCCCGGGAGCTCCACACCCCACACTGCATCCCCGGGAGCTCCACACCTCACACTGCATCGCCGGGAGCTCCACACCTCACACTGCATCCCCGGGAGCGCCACACTGCATCCCCGGGAGCTCCACACCCCACACTGCATCCCCGGGAGCTCCACACCCCACACTGCATCCCCGGGAGCTCCACACCCCACACTGCATCCCCGGGAGCTCCACACCTCACACTGCATCGCCGGGAGCTCCACACCCCACACTGCAGACCCCGGTAGCCCCACACTGCATCCCCGGGAGCTCCACACCCCACACTGCAGACCCCGGGAGCCTCACACTGCATCGCCGGGAGCTCCACACCTCACACAGGCCCCTAGGCCCCGCCGTCGCCCAGTCACTCACCGGGCCCAGGGATCGCGCAAGCCCCTCCGCCGCAACCTCTCCTGCACTGTCTCCAGCGGGGTCCCCTGCGGGCTCCAGCTCTTGTAGTCGGGCAGCTCTGGCCCGTGTGCCATGGTGACTGACCTCCAAATGAACCGGAAACACTGCTCGCTGCTCCGGACAGGCTTGTGCTCAGCCTGCGCTTGCGCGCCGCTGTGTCATCTGGTTAATAAACTGGATCAGGAAAAGGGCAGGGACGGGGAATAGGATTGGGAAAAGGGCAGTGAATAAGATTGGGAGATGGGGATGATAATGGGGGCAAGGAATGGGAATATGCCAGGGAATGGAAATAGTGGCAAGGAATGGGAATAGTGGCAGTGAATGGGAATAGGTCAGGGAATGGGAATAGTGGTAACAAATGGGAATAGTGGCAAGGAATGGGAATAGGTCAGGGAATGGGAATAGTGGCAGTGAATGGGAATAGGTCAGGGAATGGGAATAGTGGTAACAAATGACAATAGTGGCAAGGCATGGGAATAGGTCAGGGAATGGGAATAGTGGCAGTGAATGGGAATAGGTCAGGGAATGGGAATAATGGCAAGGAATGGGAATAGTGGCAGTGAATGGGAATAGGTCAGGGAATGGGAATAGTGGCAGTGAATGGGAATAGGTCAGGGAATGGGAATAGTGGTAACAAATGGGAATAGTGGCAAGGAATGGGAATAGGTCAGGGAATGGGAATAGTGGCAGTGAATGGGAATAGGTCAGGGAATGGGAATAGTGGTAACAAATGACAATAGTGGCAAGGAATGGGAATAGGTCAGGGAATGGGAATAATGGCAAGGAATGGGAATAGTGGCAGTGAATGGGAATAGGTCAGGGAATGGGAATAGTGACGGAGTGGGAATAGGTCAGGGAATGTGAATAATGGCAAGGAATGGGAATAGTGGCAAGGAATTGGAATAGGTCAGGGAATGGGAATAGTGGCAGTGAATGGTAACAGGTCAGGGAATGGGAATAGTGGCAATAAATTGGAATAGGTCAGGGAATGGGAATAGTGACAGGGAATGGGAATAGGTCAGGGAATGGGAATAGGTCAGGGAATGGGAATAGTGGTAATGAATGGGAATAGTGGTAATGAATGGGAATAGTGGCAAGGAATGGGAATAGGTCAGGGAATGGGACTAGGTCAGGGAATGGGAATAATGGCAAGGAATGGGAATAGTGGCAATAAATTGGAATAGGTCAGGGAATGGGAATAGTGACAGGGAATGGGAATAGGTCAGGGAATGGGAATAATGGCAAGGAATTGGAATAGTGGCAGTGAATAGGAATAGGTCAGGGAATGGGAATAGTGGCAGTGAATGGGAATAGGTCAGGGAATGGGAATAGGTCAGGGAATGGGAATAGTGGTAAATGGGAATAGTGGCAAGGAATGGGAATAGGTCAGGGAATGGGAATAGTGGCAGTGAATGGTAACAGGTCAGGGAATGGGAATAGTGGCAATAAATTGGAATAGGTCAGGGAATGGGAATAGTGACAGGGAATGGGAATAGGTCAGGGAATGGGAATAGGTCAGGGAATGGGAATAGTGGTAATGAATGGGAATAGTGGTAAGGAATGGGAATAGTGGCAATGAATGGGAATAGGTCAGGGAATGGGACTAGGTCAGGGAATGGGAATAATGGCAAGGAATGGGAATAGTGGCAATAAATTGGAATAGGTCAGGGAATGGGAATAGTGACAGGGAATGGGAATAGGTCAGGGAGTGGGAATAGGTCAGGGAATGGGAATAATGGCAAGGAATTGGAATAGTGGCAGTGAATGGGAATAGGTCAGGGAATGGGAATAGTGGCAGTGAATGAGAACAGGTCAGGGAATGGGAATAGGTCAGGGAATGGGAATAATGGCAAGGAATGGGAATAGTGGCAATACATTGGAATAGGTCAGGGAATGGGAATAGTGGCAGGGAATGGGAATAGGTCAGGGAATGGGAATAGGTCAGGGAATGGGAATAGGTCAGGGAATGGGAATAATGGCAAGGAATGGGAATAGTGGCAAGGAATGGGAATAGTGGCAGTGAATTGGAATAGGTCAGGGAATGGGAATAATGGCAAGGAACGGGAATAGTGGCAAGGAATGGGAATAAGTTTGGAATGGGAATAGTGGCAACAAATTGCAATAGTGGCAGTGAATGGGAACAGGTCAGGGAATGGGAATAGGTCAGGGAATGGGAATAGGTCAGGGAATGGGAATAGGTCAGGGAATGGGAATAGGTCAGGGAATGGGAATAATGGCAAGGAATGGGAATAGTGGCAAGGAATGGGAATAGTGGCAGTGAATTGGAATAGGTCAGGGAATGGGAGTGGGTCAGGGAATGGAAATAGTGGCAAGGAATGGGAATAAGTTTGGAATGGGAATAGTGGCAACAAATTGCAATAGTGGCAGTGAATGGGAACAGGTCAGGGAATGGGAATAGTGGCAGTGAATGGGAATAGATCAAGGAATGGGAATAGGGCTTGGAATGGGAATAGTGGTAACGAATGGGAATAGTGGCAAGGAATTGGAATAGTGGCAAGGAATGGGAATAGGTCAGGGAATGGGAATAGTGGCAGTGAATGGGAAAGGGAGTGGGAATAGTGGCAGTGAATGGGAATAGGTCGGAATGGGAATAATGGCAAGGAATGGGAATAGTGGCAAGGAATTGGAATAGGTCAGGGAATGGGAATAGTGGCAGTGAATAGGTCAGGGAATGGGAATAGGTCAGGGAATGGGAATAGTGACGGAATGGGAATAGGTCAGGGAATGGGAATAGGTCAGGGAATGGGAATAATGGCAAGGAATGGGAATAGTGGCAAGGAATTGGAATAGGTCAGGGAATGGGAATAGTGGCAGTGAATGGGAATAGGTCAGGGAATGGGAACAGGTCAGGGAATGGGATTGAGGCCAGGAATGGGATTGAGACAGGGAATGTTACAGAGCCCTTTCCAGTGCTACTCAGTCCTAAATGCCCACTCTAGTGCCATGCTCTATCTATACTCCTATAGTGCCCTCTTGAGTGGTGCACCACCCCACAGAGTGTGGAACCGTCTTGCAGTGGCACTCTGGTGCTGTCGAATTCTACAGTGCCCTACCTAGTGCTGTACACTCCAACCATTCTTTCTCTCCCAAGTGATGCACAGACTTATGGCGTCCTGTCCAGTCCTTCAACCTTCATCTCAATTCATCATGCTCCCTCTCCTGAGTTTACTACCCTCCTAGCCTCCCTTAATATTTCCCTCCATGTAAACTCCCCAACCCATATTCACAGCCACCCCCTTAACCTTGCCATCTATCGTGGCCTTGCTACTCACATCGTGTCACTCACAGATAAGGCCATCTCTGACCACTTCCTTGTATTGCTCTCCACCCACCTCCCCCTTCCCCCCACTTCCTTCTCTGTCCGCCCCTGGAAAAAACTCTCTACCAACTTACAACTGCACTTACGAAATCCCAACTGTCCGGCCTTTGGCCCTCCATTCTCCATGACATTTCTGCAGCTACCGATCTGCTCACCACCGCCTTTGATGTCCTAGTCCCTATTAAAACCATTACTCTCTCTCACCATGGCTGTTCCCCCTGGTACGGGCCTCATCTTAGCTCCCTTAACTCCAAGGGACGCAGACTTGGAACAGATATGGCGGACAACTGGTTTAGCTTTTCACCGCCAGATCTGGCTGGACCATATAAAGCATTATCGGGTCCTGCTCCCGTCTGCCAAAATTGCTCACTGTTCCAGGATCATTCTGGAATGCAAAGATAACCTCCGGCTTCCTTTCTCTACTGCAAACCGTCGTCTTAAACCCCTCTCTCCTCCATCCTCACCTCCAACAAGTGCGAGGAGCTCATGGATTTCTTTGTCTCTAAGAGTGAGGCCATCCAATCAGTTGCCACTTCCCTTCCTTACCCGAGCCCACCAGGCCAAACTTCTTCTAAGGTTCCCCCTGCCCTAGCCCTGAACTCGCATCTTTCTCCAGTTTCTCTCCGATCTCCCCTCTTGACCTCTCCGCGCTCATCTTGTCCATGAGACCCACTTCCTACTCCCATGACCCTATTCCTACTAAACTTTCTTTTCTGGCTCCCATGTTAGCTGATAATGTTAACGGTTCTCTTCTTAGGTACTGTCCCCCTCTCCTTCAAATCTGCCATCATCACTCCTCTCAAAAAAAAACCTTTACCCCTGCGTCCTTGCAAACTACCGCCCCATCTCCAACCTCCCTTTCCTCTCCAAAGTCCATAAACGTGTTGTCACCTCTCAAATCCATACCCATCTTTCCCGGAACTCCATGTTTGTATTCCTCCAATCAGGTTTCCGCCCTTGCCACAGTACCAAAACGGCTCTTATCAAAGTCACAAACGACATCCCATGTGACTGTGACAAAGGTAAACTATCCCTCCTCGTTCTTCTCGACCTGTCTGCAGCTTTTGACATGTTTGACCGCTCCATCCTCCGCCAAAGCCTCTCCACCGTCGTCCAGCTGGGTAGGACTGCACTGCCTGGTCCCATTCTCCTGCAATGGCTTCTTTTCCCGCTCTCGCATTGTTACCTCTGGTGTCCCCCAAGGATCTATCCTTGGCCCCCCTCCTATTTCTCATCCACATGCTGCTCCTCGGCAACATCATCCAAAATCATAGCATCAGCTTCCACATGTACGCTGATGACACCCAGCTCTACCTCACCACCACTTCTCTCGACCCCTCCACTGTCTCTAAATTGTCAGACTGCTTGTCCGACATCCAGTACTGGATGAGCAGAAATTTCCTCCAATTAAATATTGGGAAGACCGAAGCCATTGTCTAAGACCGCCTATTTCCACCTCTGTAACATCGTCCATCACCACCCCTGCCTAAGCGCATTTGCTGCTGAAACCCTCATCCATGCCTTTATTACCTCTAGACTTGACTATACCAACACACTCCTGGCTGGCCTCTCATGTTCTACCCTACATAAACTTGAAGTCATCCAAGACTCTGCTGCGTTCACCCATCACCACTGTGCTCGCTGACCTACATTGGCTCCCAGTTAACCGGTTAAGCAACACCTTGATTTGAAAATTCTCATAATTGTTTTCAAATCCCTCCATGGCTTCGCCCTTGCCTATCTCAGTAACCTCCTCCAGCCCTACAACCGCCCCCCATCCCTGAGATATCGGCACTCCTCTAATTCTGCCCTCTCAAGCATCCCTGATTTTAATAGTTCCACCATTGGTGGCCGTGCCTTCAGCTGCCAAGGCTCTAAGCTCTGGAATTCCCTCCCTAAACCTCTCTGCATCTCTAATTCTCTTTCCTCCTTTAAGACTCTCCTTAAAACTCACCTCTTTGACCAAGCTTTTGTTCATTTGCCCTAATTTCTCCTTATGTGGCTCGGTGTCAAATTTTGTTTTATAACACTGCTGTGAAGCACCATGGGACATTTTACTACGTTAAAGGCACTATATAAATACAAGTTGTTGTTGTCTGGCAAGAATGACTCCTCTACCAAGTTATTTTTTAAACTCCCTGTGAATTGCCGAGGTCCATAGTGAGCTTTACGAGTAATTTTCTCACATTAGAAATCATGGTGTTGTAGGAATTAACAAATTCCTACAAATAACAGAGATCGACACAAGAGAACAATCAAACAGGTCTTTACTCAAAGGAGATGCCACGAGGACTGCCTGGGCAGTCCCGTGGTTTGCGACGTGACGTCATCGCGTTTGCCCGCGCTCTTAAAGGGGCCACGCCCCGTACATGCAAACTCTATATACAAAACACAGTAATGCCTAACACAATGGTACAGGTTTAGGCTGGTGTTAGAACATCGTTAAAGAGAATTATATACAGTTAACCAGAGTCATTCAGTGGTTCTGCCACAGTGTTAACCATGGTTTAGACGGTAGCACTCTCGCCTCTGAGTCAAAAAGTTGCAAGTTCAAGCACAACTCCAGAGACCTGAGCTCATAATTTAGGCCGACACTCCCAGAGGGAGTGGTCAAATGTCGGAGGTGCCGTCTTTTGGATAAGACGCTAAACCTAGGCCCTCTCAGGTGGATGTAAATGATCCCACTGCGTTATTTGAAGAACAGGGGCATTCTCACCGGTGTGCGGACCAATGTTTATTTCTCAACCAACATCATAAAAAAAATAATTATCTAGTCATTATCACATTTCTGTTTGTGGGAGCTTGCTGTGCGTAACTTAGCTGTTGCGTTTCCTACATTACAACAGTGACTACACTTCAGAAGTATTCCAGTACAGCTACAACACTGGCATCTACCCGGCAATGTGGAAAATTGCCCAAGTATGTCCTGTCTACAAAAAGCAGGACAAATCCGACCCAGCCAATTACCGTCCCATCAGTCTACTCTCAATCATCAGCAAAGTGATGGAAGGTGTCGTCGACAGTGCTATCAAGCGGCACTTACTCAGCAATAACCTGCTATCTGACGGCCAGTTTGGGTTCCGCCAGGGCCACTCAGCTCCTGACCTAATTACAGCCTTGGTCCAAACATGGACAAAAGAGCTGAACTCAAGAGGTGAGGTGAGAGTGACTGCCCTTGACATCAAGGCAGCATTTGATCGAGTGTGGCATCAAGGAGCCCTAGCAAAACTGAAGTCAATGGGAATCAAGGGGAAAACTCTCCATTGGTTGGAATCATACCTAGCACAAAGGAAGTTGGCTGTGGTTGTTGGAGGTCATTCATCTCAATCACATGACATCACTGCAGGAGTTCCTCAGGGCCGTGTCCTAGGCCCAACCATCTTCAGCTGTTTCATCAATGACCTTCCCTCCATCATAAGGTCAGAAGTGGGGATGTTCGCTGATGATTGCACACTGTTCAGCACCATTCGAGACTCGTCAGATACTGACGCAGTCCGTGTCCATATGCAGCAAGACCTGGACAACATTCAGACTTGGGCTGACAAGTGGCAAGTAACATTCGCACCACACAAGTGCCAGGCAATGACCATCTCCAACAAGCGAGACTCTAACCATCTCCCCTTGACATTCAATGGCATTGCCATCGCTGAATCCCCCACTATCAACATCCTGGGGGTTACCATTGATCAGAAACTGAACTGGACCAGCCATATAAGTACTGTGGCTACAAGAGCAAGCCAGAGGCCGGGAATTCTGCGGCGAGTGTCTCACCTCCTGACTCCCCAAAGCCTTTCCACCATCTACAAGGCACAAGTCAGGAGTGTGATGGCATACTCTCCACTTGCCTGGATGAGTGCAGCTCCAACAACACTCAAGAAGCTCGACACCATTCAGGATAAAGCAGCCCGCTTAATTGGCACTCCCTCCACCACCGGCGCACTGTGGCTGCAGTGTGTACCATCTACAAAATGCACTGCAGCAACTCGCCAAAGCTCCTTCAACAGCACCTTCCAAACCCGCGACCTCTGCCACTTAGAAGGATAAGGGCAGCAGACGCATGGGAACATCACCACCTACAAGTTCCCCTCCAAGCCACACACCATCCTGACTTGGACCTGTATCGCCGTTCCTTCACTGTCGCTGGGCCAAATCCTGGAACTCCCTTCCTAACAGCATTGTGGGTGTACCTACACCATATGGACTGCAGCGGTTCAAGAAGGCGGCTCACCACCATCTTCTCAAGGGCAATTAGGGATGGGCACTAAATGCAGGCCTAGCCAGCGACGCCCACATCCCATCAATGAATTTTTTAAAAAGTGCCTTAGGGGGTCGTGAAAGGCGCAAATCTGTCTTTCTTTTGGAGGTGTGTGTGTCCCCGTTGGTTTGAAAAGCCTGAGTGATGGAGGGGAATGAGTGGGAGTCGGGCGCTGCTCTGCATTTCCTCCTCTTTCGGTTCCCGGTGGACTTAGGCTCCCTTGGTAAATCAGCGGGCCTGTGGATTTAGTAGGGAAGAGGCACGACCGCTTGGAATGCTGGGATGTGCCCGCCTCCATAGCAGCCTCTGGCTGTGAGCGGCATCGCCACAGACAGGCCGCTGGAACTAGCGGGCGCCCAGAGACCCGGACGGTTTAGAGTGCGACACCGGCCGGGTTGCAGCCGGCGAGGTAAGAGCGTGACACTCATTCCGCTAGCCAATGGGCCGCGCGGATAGAAGGGGGTGGCGGTGGTTCGCGGTCCAATGAGAGAGTGGGATGGAGCGGAGCCGGGGGCCGGCTCCTGGATGTTATTGAGCGAAGAGAATGCAGCGAGCCGCCGGGGACGGGCCGTTGTGTTGGGCCTGAGGACACACAGGCCGCCCCGCACTCGGGGCCGACACCGGAGCAGCCAGACTGCCGGCCGCACAGGTGGGACTCGGGGCCCAAGTGGAGGAGCGGGGGAACAGGCAACCTATACAGAGCCCGGCCTAGAGCTAGGAGGAGGAGGAGGGAAGAGAAGTGAGGGAATAGATGGAGTGAGAAAAGGGCAATAGATAGTGTCCCCGTGTGTGTGTTGGGTGCCCCCGTGTGTGTGTGTTGGGTGCCCCCGTGTGTGTGTGTTGGGTGCCCCCGTGTGTGTGTGTTGGGTGCCCCCGTGTGTGTGTGTGTGTGTGTGTGTGTGTGTGTGTTGGGTGCCCCCGTGTGTGTGTGTGTGTTGGGTGCCCCCGTGTGTGTGTGTGTGTGTTGGGTGCCCCCGTGTGTGTGTGTGTGTGTTGGGTGCCCCCGTGTGTGTGTGTGTGTGTTGGGTGCCCCCGTGTGTGTGTGTGTGTGTTGGGTGCCCCCGTGTGTGTGTGTGTGTGTGTGTGTGTTGGGTGCCCCTGTGTGTGTGTTGGGTGCCCGTGTGTGTGTGTGTGTGTGTGTGTGTGCCCCCGTGTGTGTGTGTGTGTGTGTGTGTGTGTGTGTGTGTGTGTGTGCCCCCGTGTGTGTGTGTGTGTGTGTGTGTGTGTGTGTGTGTGTGTGGGTGTGTGTGGGTGTGTGCCCCCCCGTGTGTGTGTGTGTGCCCCCGTGTGTGTGTGTGTGTGTGTGTGTGTGTGTGTGTGTGTGTGTGTGTGTGTGTGTGCCCCCCCGTGTGTGTGTGTGTGTGGGTGTGTGCCCCCCCGTGTGTGTGTGTGTGTGTGTGTGTGTGTGTGTGTGTGTGCCCCCGTGTGTGTGTGTGTGTGTGTGTGTGCCCCCGTGTGTGGGTGTGTGTGTGTGTGCCCCCGTGTGTGGGTGTGCCCGTGTGCGTGCGCCCGTGTGTTGGGTGTGTTTGGGTGTGCCCGTGTGTGTGTCCGTCCCCGTGTCTGTGTGTATATCTCTCTATCTGGACTGTTTTCTGACAGTTTGTAAGTGATGTGCCCCGATATCTGTCTGATCCTTTCTTTTTCTGTTAGCCATGCACATTCTGCGCTGTCCTGGGCTGACCATGTGATGACATGTTTATATTTAATGGTATTTTTAACTTTCCATTGTCTGGGCCTCATTCCGTGATCTCACCCTCTACTACAAATCAAAGGTGATTCATTGATCCCCATTAAGGGATTGGTCAGTGAGACTGCACCAGTGGTCACTTCCACAGGCCGGCTGTTCCGTGTCCAGGAGTATAGTGCAGCCTGCCTGGGACCTGTTACCTACATATATTGTTACCTGTGCTTCTGTTATACAATCCCCAGTATTGGGCTGCGCGCTCTCTTATACAGTTTCACAGGTTAATTCTCGTAGTGAAGGAGCTGGCTATACTTTGCAGGGTTTGTGCATCCTTGAAAAATCCCTGGAAAAGCTGCAGAGATTTGAATAGTCGGTTTACTCCCAGTTTTCATCCCACTTCCCCTCCTGCTCCCCGCCCCCCGCAGCTTTCCTTCCCTCCCCTCCCCCCGAACTCTCCGTCCTGGTCCGAAGGTAAGGACCAGAACTAACTGAACCCCTTTAAACAGGCAACTTCAAACAACCCACTGAAATTGGGAATTCAGACTGATTTTTTTCTTTCACTCTCTACCCTGATAGAAATGTTTTCTAAGGTTAGTCCTGAGGTGCAGTTGAGATGACGGAGTGAGCTCGAATGCTGCTTCCCCAACTACAGTTGTGAGAGAGCTGTGCTCCTTGCGCAGCCTTCCAGGCATTTGCCCTGAGACACTGTGGCGTGTTGGTCGTGCCCCAGTGTGCCCTCTGTGCCAAAGCGGAGTTTGGAGATCTGTGTCCTCTCCACTACACCAGCTTCACCCAATCGATGGGGTTTCCATTCCTTCTGTCCTGCTCTAAAGCTTGGGCACTAATCCAGGATGCATGTAATGATTGGTGAGTTGGCAGCTGAAGGTGGCACTCTGAGGTATCGCTGCCTCGCCTTGTGTTGGATTGTTCAGTGATGTGCTGAAGTACAGGGCAGGTTAGAAGCCGAGTTGTGTGTCGACTGAGTCCTGTCTCACATGCCCCTGTGTGATGATTCGTGCAATGCTGAGTCAGTATACAGGGTGGAGAAGGCAGAAACTCCGGTCAACTGGGTGCTCAATTTAAGGATAGATTTTTTTTTTTTTGGGTGGGCGTTATTGTGTTTGCTCTCTGTATATTTGGGGATTCTTTGTGTTTTCTGTCCATGTTTAGTATTTTCTTGTTCAACAAGAATTGTTTGTATAATTTGTTTCCTTGGGAAAACGTTTCAAAGATGGAAAAACAATATCCCTCTCTACCTCCACTCTCCCCTGAAGGCACTGACTCTTGCTGGGACCGGCCGCCCGGGTACCTCTCCCAAGTGACCATTCTTCATGCGTGAGCCTCGATGCTGAGTGTTGGATGGCTATTTGACCATGAGAGGCATCACCACTGAGCTTGTTCTCCCAGTGACCAACGCACACCCCTCCGGGGTAGGGGCCCTTCTCTAATTCTGGGGTGTTGAGGTCAATTGACAGCCCGTCCTGCCTGGAATCCGCTGAATCAACTCAGACTGGAGGTACTTAATGTCCACTAGGCCATGGGAGGAGCTTCTATAAGGAAAATGGTACAAGTTTCTTGCAGTGTTCCCCCCTGTTCCTCCCAGTGTTTGATCTATACAATCCTTTACCTCTATTTTGTGCATTTTAGTAGCCTCCTTGTGCCCCATTCTTTGTCCCGTACTCAGTGTGCAGCGATGCACTGCCAACCCCCTATTAGTAACTCACTGCAGTACGTTAGAACTGCCAAATGTCTTAACTTCTTATTATACTGTCTCAGGGAGGCTCTTGCATGTTTCGTCCTTTATTGAGACTGTTCCAATCTGAGCTCCGTTTTCAGTGCTTTTAGCTCCTGTTCAATGCAAAAGTCATCTTCCACAGGCAATGAACCCTTCTATTATTGAAGTATGTACCAGTAATAGTAGATTCCAGACCACTTAAAAGAAACCATGCTGCTAGCGCTTCTAGCACAGGCTAAAAATAACTTGAATAAGAGTTAATTGCAAGATGTAAAATTACAAAGATGCAAGAATAAATCAGTAGGATTTAAAAAAAATAATTTCCTTAATTCTCAGTGTTACTTTAAAAACAGTTTAGCTGAGACCAAAATCAGAGGGTTTTTTTTGGAGGTGCTTTCTGTGTAAAGGTGGACTCTGATTCCCAGAAGAGTGGAGCTTCCCTGCCAGCAGGTTCTGTTGGACAGCGTTGTGATTTGAGGAGCTGTGATTCTGTGTTGATCTGGGATCCTCTCACCTGCCGGGGCTTTGCTGTCATTTTCTGATTCGTGGGATGGTTCCAGTGTCCCTCCAAGGTCATATGACGGAGCCTGGCAGCTGGTAAACCATAGAGTCTGAGGGCAGCACACTGAGCTTTGGCTGTGCTACTGTGTGTCTAAAGGCCTGGAACGTGCCCAGTGTCTGCAAACAGGAACATCAATTCAACTGAAGTTGGAGAGCATGTTGGTTCAGATCATCTGCTACAGTCACGCCTCTGATCATTGACAAAAGCTCCCTGTCCGCTGCCAGGTCCTACACTGGTGGGAAGACTCACACTCCGCTCACTCCATCAGCGCATGTTATGGAGAGAATCACACGGTGTGTGTGTGTTTCAAGAACATTGTGTGTCATGAGGATCAGGGGCTTTGATTAACTGCTTGAGCAATGCTCTTGTGATCTAGCTTATCTTGAATCCTCTGGGTCACTGGCTTGTAACACATTGCATGCCAATATACTGCAGGGTGGGGGTGTATACCCTGAAAGCCCTGCCTCTCCTGGGGTACAGTGTGCCAGTACACTGCAGGTGTGAGGGTACCCTGGTACCCCTGCCTCTCCTGGGGTACAGTGTGCCAGTATACTGCAGGGGTGAGGGTACCCTGGTACCCCTGCCTCTCCTGGGGTACAGTGTGCCAGTATACTGCAGGGGTGAGGGCACCCTGGTACCCCTGCCTCTCCTGGGTTACAGTGTGCCAGTATACTGCAGGGGTGAGGGTACCCTGGTACCCCTGCCTCTCCTGGGGTACAGTGTGCCAGTATACTGCAGGGGTGAGGGTACCCTGGTACCCCTGCCTCTCCTGGGGTACAGTGTGCCAGTATACTGCAGGGGTGAGGGTACCCTGGTACCCCTGCCTCTCCTGGGGTACAGTGTGCCAGTATACTGTGGGGGTGAGGGCACCCTGGTACCCCTGCCTCTCCTGGGTTACAGTGTGCCAGTATACTGCAGGGGTGAGGGTACCCTGGTACCCCTGCCTCTCCTGGGGTACAGTGTGCCAGTATACTGCAGGGGTGAGGGTACCCTGGTACCCCTGCCTCTCCTGGGGTACAGTGTGCCAGTATACTGCAGGGGTGAGGGTACCCTGGTACCCCTGCCTCTCCTGGGGTACAGTGTGCCAGTATACTGTGGGGGTGAGGGCACCCTGGTACCCCTGCCTCTCCTGGGGTACAGTGTGCCAGTATACTGTGGGGGTGAGGGCACCCTGGTACCCCTGCCTCTCCTGGGGTACAGTGTGCCAGTATACTGTGGGGGTGAGGGCACCCTGGTACCCCTGCCTCTCCTGGGGTACAGTGTGCCAGTATACAGCGGGGGTGAGGGCACCCTGGTACCCCTGCCTCTCCTGGGGTACAGTGTGCCAGTATACGGCGGGGGGGGGGGGGTATACCCTGGTACCCCTGCCTCTCCTGGGTTAGTGTGCCAGTATACTGCAGGGGTGAGGGTACCCTGAAAGCCCTGCCTCTCCTGGGTTACAGTGTGCCAGTATACTGCAGGGGTGAGGGTACCCTGGTACCCCTGCCTCTCCTGGGTTAGTGTGCCAGTATACTGCAGGGGGGGTATACCCTGAAAGCCCTGCCTCTCCTGGGGTACAGTGTGCCAGTATACTGCAGGGGTGAGGGTACCCTGACGCCCCTGCCTCTCCTGGGGTACAGTGTGCCAGTATACTGCAGGGGTGAGGGTACCCTGACGCCCCTGCCTCTCCTGGGGTACAGTGTGCCAGTATACTGCAGGGGTGAGGGTACCCTGGTACCCCTACCTCTCCTGGGTTAGTGTGCCAGTATGCTGCAGGGGTGAGGGTACCCTGGTGCCCCTGCCTCTCCTGGGGTACAGTGTGCCAGTATACTGCAGGGGTGAGGGTACCCTGATGCCCCTGCCTCTCTGGGTTAGTGTGCCAGTATACTGCAGGGGTGAGGGTACCCTGACGCCCCTGCCTCTCTGGGTTAGTGTGCCAGTATACTGCAGGGGTGAGGGTACCCTGATGCCCCTGCCCCTCTGGGTTAGTGTGCCAGTATACTGCAGGGGTGAGGGTACCCTGACGCCCCTGCCTCTCTGGGTTAGTGTGCCAGTATACTGCAGGGGTGAGGGTACCCTGACGCCCCTGCCTCTCTGGGTTAGTGTGCCAGTATACTGCAGGGGTGAGGGTACCCTGATGCCCCTGCCTCTCTGGGTTAGTGTGCCAGTATACTGCAGGGGTGAGGGTACCCTGACGCCCCTGCCTCTCTGGGTTAGTGTGCCAGTATACTGCAGGGGTGAGGGTACCCTGACGCCCCTGCCTCTCTGGGTTAGTGTGCCAGTATACTGCAGGGGTGAGGGTACCCTGATGCCCCTGCCTCTCTGGGTTAGTGTGCCAGTATACTGCAGGAGTGAGGGTACCCTGATGCCCTTGCCTCTCTGGGTTAGTGTGCCAGTATACTGCAGGGGTGAGGGTACCCTGATGCCCCTGCCTCTCTGGGTTAGTGTGCCAGTATACTGCAGGGGTGAGGGTACCCTGATGCCCCTGCCTCTCTGGGTTAGTGTGCCAGTATACTGCAGGGGTGAGGGTACCCTGATGCCCCTGCCTCTCCTGGGGTACAGTGTGCCAGTATACTGCAGGGGTGAGGGTACCCTGATGCCCCTGCCTCTCTGGGTTAGTGTGCCAGTATACTGTGGGGGTGAGGGTACCCTGATGCCCCTGCCTCTCTGGGTACATTTCTTTGGGGCACTGAAGCCGGTTGTTAAACACCCAGTGCCATCCCACATGACATCAGCAACTGAGATTGGCTGAATTAAATTTTTTACGAAGTGTAATGGAGTTGGTGTTCGAGGCTGAAATTGGTTAATTGGAAAACCAATATAAAAGTCTCATCTGTCACGCTCCAGATATCACAACTAGAGCCCAGACTAGCTATAAGCAGCATTAGGGAGATCTGCCAATATATTAGTTTTATTATCCAACATAATATACAGTATATTATTACAGTATTGGCCAACATAATATACAGTATATTACAGTATAGTATTCCAATAACTTCTATTTCTGTTTGCTGCTTATGTACAGGATGTGTATTGAGTGTAAAGAGAGGTGGAGGACACAGTGTGTGCGGAGAAAGAGGGAACAGAAGGTGCAGTCAAAGACCAGGGTAGTGCGTTACCTTGATGAGCTCCCTGTACTGTGACTGATTGTACACACCCTGGTGTTAGCTCATGCTGTACAGTGATTGTTCCCATACCAGTTCATTTTCCAAGGGCATCTGATTGTTAGATTGTTTGTTCTTCTGTCTGGAATGAATTTTTTAGAAAGGTCAAATAAGTTCTCCGCCCCCTTCTCGTCAGTTCTCTCCATTTTCTTACTTCCCTTTTTGTAGGTGCTGACTCACTGCAGTACAGTTCCACAGTTACTGACTCTCTGGGGTACAGTTCCACAGTTACTGACTCTCTCTGGGGTACAGTTCCACAGTTACTGACTCTCTCTGGGGTACAGTTCCACAGTTACTGACTCTCTCTGGGGTACAGTTCCACAGTTACTGACTCTCTCTGGGGTACAGTTCCACAGTTACTGACTCTCTCTGGGGTACAGTTCCACAGTTACTGACTCTCTCTGGGGCACAGTTCCACAGTTACTGACGCTCTCTGGGGCACAGTTCCACAGTTACTGACTCTCTCTGGGGTGCAGTTCCACAGTTACTGACGCTCTCTGGGGCACAGTTCCACAGTTACTGACTCTCTCTGGGGTACAGTTCCACAGTTACTGACTCTCTCTGGGGTGCAGTTCCACAGTTACTGACGCTCTCTGGGGTGCAGTTCCACAGTTACTGACTCTCTGGGGTACAGTTCCACAGTTACTGACGCTCTCTGGGGTACAGTTCCACAGTTACTGACTCTCTGGGGTACAGTTCCACAGTTACTGACTCTCTGGGGTACAGTTCCACAGTTACTGACTCTCTCTGGGGTACAGTTCCACAGTTACTGACGCTCTCTGGGGTACAGTTCCACAGTTACTGACGCTCTCTGGGGTACAGTTCCACAGTTACTGACTCTCTCTGGGGTACAGTTCCACAGTTACTGACGCTCTCTGGGGTGCAGTTCCACAGTTACTGACTCTCTCTGGGGTACAGTTCCACAGTTACTGACGCTCTCTGGGGTACAGTTCCACAGTTACTGACGCTCTCTGGGGTGCAGTTCCACAGTTACTGACTCTCTCTGGGGTACAGTTCCACAGTTACTGACGCTCTCTCGGGTACAGTTCCACAGTTACTGACTCTCTGGGGTACAGTTCCACAGTTACTGACTCTCTGGGGTACAGTTCCACAGTTACTGACTCTCTCTGGGGCACAGTTCCACAGTTACTGACTCTCTGGGGTACAGTTCCACAGTTACTGACTCTCTGGGGTACAGTTCCACAGTTACTGACGCTCTCTGGGGTACAGTTCCACAGTTACTGACGCTCTCTGGGGCACAGTTACTGACTCTCTGGGGTACAGTTCCACAGTTACTGACTCTCTCTGGGGCACAGTTCCACAGTTACTGACGCTCTCTGGGGTACAGTTCCACAGTTACTGACGCTCTCTGGGGCACAGTTCCACAGTTACTGATGCTCTCTGGGGCACAGTTCCACAGTTACTGACGCTCTCTGGGGTACAGTTCCACAGGAGCTGACGCTCTCTGGGGCACAGTTCCCAAGGAGCTGACTCTCTCTGGGGCACAGTTCCAGAGTTACTGACTCTCTCTGGGGCACAGTTCCGCAGGAGCTGACTCTCTCTGGGGCACAGTTCCCCAGGAGCTGACTCTTTCTGGGGCACAGTTCCACAGGAGCTGACTCTCTCTGGGGCACAGTTCCACAGGAGCTGACTCTCTCTGGGGCACAGTTCCACAGGAGCTGACTCTCTCTGGGGCACAGTTCCCCAGGAGCTGACTCTTTCTGGGGCACAGTTCCACAGGAGCTGACTCTCTCTGGGGCACAGTTCCACAGGAGCTGACTCTCTCTGGGGCACAGTTCCACAGGAGCTGACTCTCTCTGGGGTACAGTTCCACAGGAGCTGACTCTCTCTGGGGCACAGTTCCGCAGGAGCTGACTCTCTCTGGGGTACAGTTCCACAGGAGCTGACTCACTGCAGTACAGTTCCACAGTTACTGACGCTCTCTGGGGTACAGTTCCACAGGAGCGCCTCTCTCTGGGGCACAGTTCCACAGGAGCCTTCTCTCTCTCTGGGGTACAGTTCCACAGGAGCCTTCTCTCTCTGGGGTACAGTTCCACAGGAGCTGACTCTCTCTGGGGTACAGTTCCACAGGAGCTGACTCTCTCTGGGGTACAGTTCCACAGGAGCAGACTCTCTCTGGGGTACAGTTCCACAGGAGCTGACTCTCTCTGGGGTACAGTTCCACAGGAGCTGACTCTCTCTGGGGTACAGTTCCACAGGAGCTGACTCTCTCTGGGGTACAGTTCCACAGGAGCTGACTCTCTCTGGGGTACAGTTCCACAGGAGCTGACTCTCTGGGGTACAGTTCCACAGGAGCTGACTCTCTCTGGGGTACAGTTCCACAGGAGCTGACTCTCTCTGGGGTACAGTTCCACAGGAGCTGACTCTCTCTGGGGCACAGTTCCACAGGAGCTGACTCTCTCTGGGGCGCAGTTCCACAGGAGCTGACTCTCTCTGGGGCGCAGTTCCACAGGAGCTGACTCTCTCTGGGGCGCAGTTCCACAGGAACTGACCCTCTCTCTCTGGGGCACAGTTCCACAGGAACTGACCCTCTCTCTCTGGGGCACAGTTCCACAGGAGCTGACTCTCTCTGGGGCACAGTTCCACAGGAGCTGACCCTCTCTCTCTGGGGCACAGTTCCACAGGAGCTGACCCTCTCCCTCTGGGGCACAGTTCCACAGGAGCTGACTCCCTCTGGGGCACAGTTCCACAGGAGCTGACTCTCTCTCTGGGGCACAGTTCCACAGGAGCTGACTCTCTCTCTGGGGTACAAGTTCCACAGGAGCTGACACTCTCTGGGGTACAGTTTCACAGGAGCTGACTATGTCTGGGTTACAGGTCCACAGTTACTGACTCTCTCTGGGGTACAGTTCCTGCAGGTGCTGACTCTCTCTGGCGTACTGTTCCACAATCACTGACAGTCACTGGGGTACAGCTAGCAGGGGAGACCGGATAGCAAGCAGGGACAGTTGGAGTGGCTGATTTGGCAGGAGCCCAGGCTGATATCAGCAGTGGGATGCTTGGCAGAGATTTGATAACCTCTCCCTTTCCTGGCATTTAGGAGCACCCCAACTATCAAACCTTGTCGGAACATCGGAACAGGAGTAGGCCATTCAGCAACTCGAGCCTGTTCCACAATTCAATGATATCATGGCTGATCTGTATCTTAAATCAATCTACCTGCCTTGGATCTGTAACCCTTAATAGCCTTGGCTAACAATAAAGCTAGATTGGAAAGTAAGCTGTGAAGAGGATACAAAGGGTCTGCAAAAGGATATAGGCAGGTTAAGTGAGTGTGCAAGGAGGTGGCTGATGGAGTATAATGTGGGGAAATGTGCGGTTATTCACTTTGCTAGGAAAAATAGAAAAACTGAATTTTTTTAAATAGTGCGAAACTATCAAATGTTAGTGTTGAGAGAGATTTGGGTGTCCTTGTACAGGAAACAGTTAGCAGGCAGGTACAGCAAGCAGTTAGGAAGGCGAATTGCACTTTGGCCTTCATTGCAGGGGGGTTGAAGTACAAGATTAAGGAAGTCTTGCTACAATTGTACAGGGCTTTGCTGAGACCACACCTGGAGTACTGTGCACAGTTTTGGTCTCCTTATCTGAGGAGGGATATACTTGCTTTGGAGGCGATACAACGAAGGTTCACTAGCTTGATTCTTGGGATGTCCCATGAGGAGAGATTTAGTAGATTGGGCCGATACTCTCGAGTTTAGAAGAATGAGAGGTGATCTCATTTGAAACATATAAGATTCTGAGGGGGATTGACAGGGTAGATGCTGAGAAGATGTTGACCCTGGCTGGAGAGTCTAGAACTAGGATAACGGGTTGGCCATTTAAGACTGAGATGAGGAGGAATTGCTTCACTCAGGGTTGTGAATCTTTGGAATTCTCTACCACACAGGGCTGTGGATGATGAATCGTTGAGTATATTCAAAGCTGAGATATAGATTTTCGGACTCTATGGGAATCGAGGGATATGGAGAGCGGGCGGGAAAGTGGAGTTGAGGTCGAAGATCAGCCATGATCTTACTGAATGGCGGTGCAGGCTCAAGGAGCCTACTCCTGCTCCTAATAATTCTTATATTCTTATGCAATCTATCAATGTGAGTTTTGAAATTTGCCTCAACAGCTTTTTGGGGAGCGAGTTCCGGATTTCCACCACCCTTTGTGTGAACATGTGCTTCCTGACATCACCCCTGAACGGCCTAGCTCTAATTTTAAGGTTATGCCCCCTCTCTATCTACCCTATCAAATCCTTTAATCATCTTAAACATCTCAATTAGATCACACCTTAACCTTCTATACTCGAGGGAATACAAGCCTAGTCTATACAACCTGTCCTAATTTAACCCTTTTAGCCCGGTATCATTCTGGTGAATCTGTGCTGCAACTACTCCAAGGCCAATATATCCTCCCTGGGTGTGGTGCCCAGAACTGAATCCAGTACTCTAAATGGGGTCTAACCAGAGCTTTATATAACTGTAACATAAGTCCCACCCCTTCGAGACGAAGGCTAACGTTCCATTAGCCTTTTAAATTATTTTTTGTACCTGTCCACTAGCTTCTAGTGATTTCTGTACATGGACCCCTAAATCTCTCTGCTCCTGCACGGTTCCTAGCGTCTCTCCATTTAGAAAATACTTCGATTTACTGTTTTTGGGTCCTAAGTGCATGACCTCACACTTCCCCACATTGAACTCCATCTGCTACAGTTTTGCTCGCTCACTTAATCTATCAATGTTCATTTGCAACTTTCTGCTCCCATCTGTACTATTTACTGTGCCACCTAACTTAGCAAAGTTGTCTGTTGAATTATAGTTTTTATAGATGTCCATAACCCGGAGCTTCTGATGATTGTGTGATTGAAGTTTACATTTCCTTCCCAGGTAACTGCGAGTGAGCAGTAAGAAGATGCTGGGCTCAGACGGAGGGGTCGTGGAGGAGTGGCTCTCCCAATTCAAGGTAACTGCACCATGCATGCACCTGGGACAGGTCTAGGCCGTTTCTACTTTGTCCAAGCTTTGCTGGGGAGTTCTCCCCGGTGTCCTGAGAATTTATATCTGGGCCGCCTGTTCCCAGCCATCTGTGCAGTTCTCAACCACGCCTGGCTGCACACCGGAGGCCATGCGTCACATGAAAACACACTGACCCACACACGCTGTATGAGATACCTGCTTCCATTGGATGAGGCCTTTTTCTGCTCCCCTGGGTAGGGACTGTCTCCTCCCTGTTTGCTTATCCCGAGTCCCCTCAACTTCGCTCCCGTAGTTCTGTTGTGCTGCTGTATTTGGATGATGCATGGTTTCTGAGATTGTGCTCCTAGAAAGATGGCAGTGTGACATTGCACCGCAGCTGAGCTTGGTGCTCGCTGGGATTGCTTGGTGCTGGCTGCATTCCCTTTCATACCATTCCAGCTCCCCATCAACTCCAATCACTAAGGCAGTGTGTAGTCCTGTTGGGTAGTGATTTATACTGAAGACGCAGATCGTTGACCGGTTTAAATTCAGACTCTGAACTCTGGAAGTGCTGAGCTCCATATGGAATCATACTCTGGCCCTCCACTGAGGACAGCAAAGCTTTGATATGATGATGGTGCTGATGTCCAACTCTGTCCATTTTCAGTAGGTCTGGTCCTCGAGACTGACAGACTTTCTAATCTCTCCCTTTCCCCTCTGCCTTTTACAGACTTTACCTGAAACTCAGATATCCACTTACGCAGCAACCCTCCACCAGAAGAAGAATTTAGTGCCGGCTCTGTACAAGGTCATCCAGGAGCCCAACAATGAGGTAAGGCACCTGCAGCTAGTGTGTCCCGTCAGGTCAGGGAGATGGGCCTCCGTCCCTGTAATGGCTACAGGGGGTGGGGACCCTCAACCTGTATTGGGTACTGGGGGGGGTGGGGGGCTGTAATGGGTACTGGGGGGGTGGGGGGCTGTATTGGGTACTGGGGGGGTGGGGGGCTGTATTGGGTGGTGGGGGGCTGTAATAGGTACTGGGGGGGCGGGGGGCTGTAATGGGTACTGGGGGGGCGGGGGGCTGTATTGGGTACTGGGGGGGTGGGGGGCTGTAATAGGTACTGGGGGGGCGGGGGGCTGTAATGGGTACTGGGGGGCGGGGGGCTGTATTGGGTACTGGGGGGGTGGGGGGCTGTAATAGGTACTGGGGGGGCGGGGGGCTGTAATGGGTACTGGGGGGGCGGGGGGCTGTATTGGGTACTGGGGGGGTGGGGGGCTGTAATAGGTACTGGGGGGGCGGGGGGCTGTACTGGGGGCTGTGTTGGGTACTGGGGGGGGCGGCGGGGGGCTGTGTTGGGTACTGGGGGGGCTGTGGGTACTGGGGGGGGCGGGGGGCTCTGATAGGTGCGGGGGGCTGTGATGGGTACGGGGTGGCAGGGGGCTGTAATGGGTACTGGGGGGCTGTAATGGGTACGGGGGGGCAGTGGGCTGTAATGGGTAGTGGGGGGCTGTAATGGGTAGTGGGGAGCTGTAATGGGTACTGGGGGGCTGTAATTGGGGCGGGGGGCTGTAACGGGTGTGGGCGGGGCGCTGTAACGGCTGGGGGGTTGAGGTGCTGTAACGGGTGGGGGGTTGAGGTGCGCTGTATCGGGTGCGGAGGGCGTGGCGCTGTAACGGGTGGGGGGCGGGGCGGTGTAATGGATGCGGGGTGCTGTAATGGGTGCAGGGGGGCGGGGCATGGGGGCGGGGGGGCTGTAATGGGTGCGGGGGAGGAGGGCTGTAACGGGGGGGGGCCGGGGCGCGCTGTAGCGGGGGCGGGGGGCGTGGCGCTGTAACGGGTGGGGGGGCGGGGCGCTGTAATGGGTGCGGGGGGGCGGTAATGGGGGTGGGGGGGCGGGGCGCTGTAATGGGTGCACGGGTGTGGGGGGGCGGGGCGCTGTAATGGGTGCACGGGTGTGGGGGGGCGGGGCGCTGTAACGGGTGGGGGGCGAGGTGTGCTGTAACGGGTGCGGATGGCGTGGCGCTGTAACGGGTGGGGGGCGCTGTAATGGGGGTGGGGGGGCGCTGTAATGGGTGCAGGGGGGCGGGGCTCTGTAATGGGGGCGGGGGGCTGTAATGGGTGCGGGGGGGCGGGGGGCGGGGGCTGTAACGGGTGCGGGGGGCGGGGGCTGTAACGGGTGCGGGGGGCGGGGGGTTGTAACGGGGCGGGCGGGCGAGGCGCTGTAACGGGCGGGGGGCTGTCACGGGGGGCGGGGGCTGTAATGGGTGCGGGGGGGCGGGGGCTGTAATGGGTGCGGGGGGGCGGGGGCTGTAATGGGTGCGGGGGGCGGGGGCTGTAGGGGGGGCGAGGTGCGCTGTCATGGGTGCGGGGGGGCGAGGTGCGCTGTCATGGGTGCAGGGGGGCGAGGTGCGCTGTAATGGGCGCGGGGGGCGGTGCGCTGTAATGGGCGCGGGGGCGAGGTGCGCTGTAATGGGCGCAGGGGGCGGTGCGCTGTAATGGGCGCGGGGGGCGAGGTGCGCTGTAATGGGCGCGGGGGGCGAGGTGCGCTGTAATGGGCGCGGGGGGCGAGGTGCGCTGTAATGGGCGCGGGGGGCGAGGTGCGCTGTAATGGGCGCGGGGGGCGAGGTGCGCTGTAATGGGCGCGGGGGGGCGAGGTGCGCTGTAATGGGCGCGGGGGGCGAGGTGCGCTGTAATGGGCGCGGGGGGCGAGGTGCGCTGTAATGGGCGCGGGGGGCGAGGTGCGCTGTAATGGGTGCGGGGGGCGAGGTGCGCTGTAATGGGTGCGGAGGGACATGGGGGCGGGGGCGCGGGGGCTGTAATGGGTGCGGGGGGGCGGGGCGCTCTGATGGGTTCGGGGGGGCGGGGCGCTGTAATGGGTGCCGGGGCACGGAGGGGCGCTGTAATGGGTGCGGAGGGACGGGGGGGCACTGTAATGGGGGCGGGGGGCTGTAATGGGTGCGGGGGGGGGCGGGGCGCTGTGATGGGTTCGGGGGGGCCGGGTGCGGGGGGCGGGGAGCTCTAACGGTTGCAGGGGGCGAGGTGCGCTGTAACGGGTGCGGGGGGGGGCGAGGTGCGCTGTGACGGGGGCGAGGTGCGCTGTAACGGGGGCGGGTGGCTGTAATGGGTGGAGGGCGGGGGGCTGTCATGGGTGGGGGGCGGGGCAGGGGGCTGTAATGGGTGGCGGGGCAGAGTGCTGTAATGGGTGGGGGGTGGGGCGGGGGGCTGTCATGGGTGGAGGGGCTGTAATGCGTGCGGGGGCTGTAATGGGTATGGGGTGGGTCTCTATTGGGTGCGGGGCGCCGTCATGGGTACAGGGGGCGGGGCGCTGGCATGGGTACAGGGAGCGGGGCGCCGGCATGGGTGCGGATGTGTGCGCGCGCCGATTTTTCCATGGATGTGTGTGTGCAGTAGTTTCCTGGGGGTATCCTGCTTGTGTTAAGTGCCATTTAGGATTTTCAGGTTCTATTTGCTGTCAAATCCCCCCAGTATTTAAATAACAAGCTAATTAAGCAACTGTGGGTGAGTGGTGCATTAATTCATGATTCCAACACATCGGGTTGCCTGAGTTTGGAATAGAGCCAAGCGTGACTGGTATAATGAAACTTGTTAAGTTAGAACTCGTAGAAGGTGGTTTGAATGGAAAAGTTAGGATGTTTTAGTGTACTTCATGGTGGGGATACTGCACCATTACATAACGTGCCGGGGAGTAAGGGGGTCGTTCAGTGTACAGTCATGGATTTCCCTCACTGGCATAAAGACAAGGCAGTGACACCAATCACACTAACACATTTTCACATCTTCTATTGCTGCCCAGGAAGCTGTCATTGTGGACCTGCTTCTATGTCTGCTTATTGCTCTGTTCACAGTTACTGGAGCCCGTGTGTCACCAGCTGTTCGAGTTGTATCGGAGCTCTGAGGCAAGATTGAAGAGGTTTACGCTGCAGTTTTTGCCTGAGTTGATCTGGGGATATCTGTGCATCACATCAAGCAGAGAGAGACAGAGCAATGGCTGCATTGAAGCCCTGCTATTGGGTATCTACAATCTGGTAAGCTCCATTTCCGGGTGCGTATCCATGTCCGGCTAAGTGTATGTCCATGTACCAGAGGGAGGGGCTTCGATGGGAGAGTTAATGTACCAGAGGGAGGGGCTTCAATCGAGAGTTAATGTATTTAGAGCGGCTGGATTTGCTGTTTCTCATTCTTGTCAGTTCCTGCCTTTCTTTCTACCTACCTTTCTGTCTTAATTTTTGTGTTACATTTATAATGGTGCAAACCCGATCTAAACACGTTCACCCTGGTCAAGCCCCTTTCCTCTGTCCCTGCTTCTTGCTATGGCTCTGCTTCTGATAAGAATTAAAAATAATTTAGAAACATATTCCCACCCAGCCTGGCCACACTCCCATCTACAGTGCAAGTAACAGCCTGAAGCCCAGAATGATAAAGCTGATAGATGCGCAAGGAGTCTATTAGGGATCTAAAGCTTTCCCCAGCAGGGTGAGACACTGTAGGTACAGCCAGGCCTGGTAACTGTGGGCCTGGAACACATGCACAGAATGAATCACCGTTTAACATACACACAACTTAATAGCCAACAGAACAGCAGATCGGTAAACTCCCTATAAATGCTACTCAAAATATTACATCTCATCATGTAAATCATCCTCCAAAATGTACATATTGTAGTGTCTAAAATATGATCTGAACATTTGCAAACAAAACACACACTGAGCTATTGGCACCTGAATAATTAATATAGTTAAATGTGAATATAATGTCACTTCCCAGGCACCAGCACTGAATGTATAGCCACTGTCCCCTCAGACTCGGCCATAACAAGGTGCTGTTGTAATTCGCTGCTGTTTGGGATTTTATGTGGGGTCAGTTGCCTCTTCCTTTTATCAGGACCTGCAACTCGGTGTGAGCAATGCCACAGGAGGTGCGAGTAGTTCAGCATTGACCAAATTTGGCTCTTACCCCCCTGAACACCCCGCGGAGGGGAGAGGCTCAGCAGCCACAAGTTCTGGCCTCGGGCGCCGGATTCCCACTGTGGAAGACCTTGGCCACATATGCTTGGTCAGAGCCGTTTATGAAGGTACAGTTCCTCTACCCCTGCAGTGGGGGGTTGTTCACTCCCCCCCTCCCTCAAATTCATCTCTCTCGTTCACAGCCGTCTATCATCACCTTGCTGATCCCTACTTGCCAAGGGAAACTTAGCCCTCGCACCTTCACGTTCAGAGCATTGCAGTGTTCTGTGCAAACAGGATATACTGCCTGTGTACAGTACAGTGTACTACATGTCCAGTATAGACAGGTTACACTGTCAGTGTGCAGTGTCTTGCAGGTCAGTATAGCCAGGATATAGTATCAGTGTACAGTACGGTGTCCTGCAGGTCCAGTGTAAACAGGTTATACTGTCAGTGTACAGTACTCCAATAGCTCTCCATTTCAGGCACAGCATCAGTCAGCGCTGATCGGTAAATTCGGTTCTGGCCAGTACCTTGTGCTGTTCATCACCAGATAATGAGAAAGCTCGGCGTCCTTGTGCTCTGGTTCTCGAGAGGAGCAATTTCACTGCTGTGGTTGGGACCGCTCACATTAATCAGACACTTCTGCTTTTATAATGCTACAATGCCGCATTAAATCCCAGTCTGTTATACTACAGAAACAGACCATCGAACCACAGTCTGTTATAGTACAGAAACAGCCCATCGAACCAGTCTGTTACAGTATGGAAACAGACCATTGAACCAGTCCGTTACAGTACAGAAACAGACCATTGAACCAGTGTGTTACAGTACAGAAACAGACCATTGAGCCAGTGTTACATTACAGAAACAGGCCAATCGAACCACAGTCTGTTACAGTACAGAAACAGACCATCGAATCACAGTCTGTTACAGTACAGAAACAGTCCATCGAACCACAGTCTGTAACAGTACAGAAACAGACCATTGAACCAGTCTATTACAGTACAGAAACAGTCCATCGAACCACAGTCTGTTACAGTACAGAAACAGACCATTAGAGTCATAGAGTTATACAGCACAGAAAGAGGCCCTTCGGCCCATCGTGTCTGCGCCGTCCATCAAGCCCTGTCCAATCTAATCCCATTTTCCAACATTTGGTCCATAGCCTTGTGTGCAATGGCATTTCAAGTGTTCATCCAAATGCTTCTTGAATGTTGTGAGGGTTCCTGCCTCTACCACCCTTTCAGGCAGTGAGTTCCAGACTCCAACCGCCCTCTGGGTGAAAAAGTTCCTCCTCAAATCCCCTCTAAACCTCCTGCCCCTTACCTTGAATCTATGCCCCCTTGTTATTGACCCCCCCCATTGAACCAGTCTGTTACAGTACAGAAACAGTCCATCGAACCACAGTCTGTTACAGTACAGAAACAGACCATTGAACCAGTGTTACATTACAGAAACAGACCATTGAACCAGTCTGTTACAGTACAGAAACAGTCCATCGAATCACAAAAAGACATCAATAAACTTGCAGAATGGGCATATACAGGAAGACATTAATAAACTTGCAGAATGGGCATATAATTGGCAAAAGAAATTCAACACAGATAAATGTGAGGTATTAACATTTTTGTAGGAAGAATAGGGAGGCCACTTATTACTTGGAGGGTGCGAGTCTGGGTGGGGTAGAAAAGCAAAGGGATCTCTGAGTACAAATATACAAATCACTAAAAGTAGCGATACAGGTTAACGAGGCCATAAAAAAAGCAAACCAGGCACTAGGGTTTATTTCTAGAGGGATAGAATTGAAAAGTAGGGAAGCTATGTTAAACTTGTATCGAACCTTGGCTAGACTACACAGTACTGCGTACAATTCTGATCGCCATATTTTTAAAAGGATATAGAGGCACTGGAGTGGCTGCAGAGAAGATTTACAAGGATGATACCAGAAATGTGAGGGTATATATATCAGGAAAGGATGAACAGGCTGGGTCTCTTTTCTCTTGGAAAAAGGCTGAGGGGTAACCTAATAGAGGTTTTTAAAATTATACAAGGTTTTGATAGAGTGGATAGAGAGAGAATGTTTCCACTTGTGAGGAAGAGCATAACTAGAGGCCATAAATATAAGATGGTGACCAAGAAATCCAACAGGAAATTCAGAAGAAACTTCTTTACCCAGAGAGTGGTGAGAATGTGGAACTCGCTACAATGGAGTGGTTGAAGCAAATGGTATAGATGCATTTAAGGGAAGGCTAGATAAGCATATGAGGGAGAAGGGAATAGAGGGCTACGTTGACAGTTAGATGAGGAAAGACTGGAGGAGGCTCGATAGCAGTACGGCGTTCCGGTCTGTCACTGTTGGGGTTGTCCAAGGGTCCTGACGTTCCAAGTCCCGAACGTCATTTTAAAGGGTGGAAGATGCCTGTGCGTGAATTCTTTTAACGTGGGGTGGTCGCTGCATACCAGCTACCACACAGGCTTGACAGTTCAAGGTCTTGGTCCAATGGCAAGGGGATTCAAGACGATTGGAGATCAGGTTCTGCTACATCAGCCTAACACACTCACTCACTCACTCACTCACACTGTCGTCCTCCCTCCTTCCCGCAGGTCCCCTCTGCCTGGGTTTCATAGGCTGCAGTGTGGTCCTCCTGACCCCGCTGCGCCACTCCTGGGCCTCAACCTCGCTGCTGGGCTCGTCCTTGCTCCTGGGCCTCGTCCTCGCTCCTGGGCTTCATGGCAACACCCTCGCTCCAAGCACTGGCATCTGCTGGACTACGTTATCGTCCAAGCGCAGGACCACAAGGACGTCCACATCACCCGCGCCATGACAGAAGCTGACAACTGCTGGACAGACCACCGCCTAATCCACTCTGTCATCTCCATCAACGTAGCCCCAAAACAGCGGCGGCAACAGAAGCAATGCCGCAGGAAAATCAACACGAGTACTCAAAGACCCTGCTAAGAAAGCCCTATTCAGCCCGCGCCTCACAACCAACCTGACGACTCCATAATCAGCACCTGTGAAGAGACGCTCGGTCACTCGACCAGGAAACACCAAGACTGGTTCGACGAGAATGACCAGGAGATCCAGGAGCTAATAAGCCGCAAGCTCAAGGCATTCCTGATCTGGAAACAGCAACCGAACTCGAGAGCAAGAAAGCAGCTCTACAGACGCCTGAAGGCCGAGGTCCAACAAAAAACTCGCGACCTAAAGAACAGATGGTGGCTGGAGAAAGCATAAGAGATCCAGCAGCTAGCCGACAACCACGACGTACGTGGATTCTTTAACGCAGTCAAGACCACCTATGGCCCAAGCACCCAAGGTCCTACCCCACTGTGGGCCAAGAACGGAGAGATACTCAAGGACAGAGAGGCAGTCAGTGCCCGCTGGAAGGAGCACTTCGAAGACCTCCTTAACCGAGACTCTGTCTTCGACACAAGTGTCCTCGACTCCATCCTGCAGCATGCTACCCGCCACCACCTCAGCACAACCCCAGCCCAGCATGAGGTTGAAAAGGCCTCCCGACAACTGAAGAACAAGGCCTCAGGAGCAGATGGAATCCCCGCCGAGGCGCTAAAACATGGCGGAGAAGCACTATTGGAGCGATACATGAACTCGTTTCTCTTATTTGGAAGGAGGCGAGCATGCTGGGGATCTCGGACGCCGTAATCGTGACCATCTTCAAGAAAGGTGACAAGTCCAATTGCGGTAATTACAGAGGAGTCTCTCTCCTGTCTGCCACATGGAAAGAGATCACAAGAATCCTCCTCAATCGCCTTCTCCCAGTGGCTGAAGAGCTCCTCAGAGTCGCAATGCGGATTCCGTCCACTAAGGGGCACAATGGACATGATCTTCACCTCGTGTCAACTACAAGAGAAATGCAGGGAACAGCACCAACCACTGTGCATGGCCGCCTTTGACCTCACAAAGGCCTCCGACACCGTCAACCATGAGGGATTATGGAGTGTCCTCCCCAAATTCGGCTGCCCTCAAAAGTTTGTCACCATCCTCCGCCTGCTTCACGACGACATTCAAGCCGTGATCCTGACCAACGGATCCACCACAGACCCAATTCACGTACGGACCGGGGTCAAGCAAGGCTGTGTCATCGCACCAACACTTCTCGATCTTCCTGGCTGCAATGCTCCATCTCGCTCCACAGTAAGCTCCCCACTGGAGTGGAGCTAATCTACAGAACAAACGGGAAACTGTTCAACCTACGTCGCCTCCAGTCCAGATCCAAGGCCGTCCCATCCTCTTGTCATCGAATTACAGTATGCAGACGACGCTTACGTCTGCGCACACTGAGGCCGAACTCCAAAACGTCGTAAACACCTTCACCGAAACGTACAAGAGCATGGGCCTTCTACTAAACATCCGTAAGACAAAGGTCCTCTACCAACCAGCCCCCGCCACACAGTACTGCCTCCCGATTATCAAAATCGGCAACCAGTAACTAGTGGTGTTCCGCAGGGGTCAGTGCTGGGTCCCCAACTCTTTACAATCTATATTAACGATTTGGAGGAGGGGACCGAGTGTAACATATCAAAGTTTGCAGATGATACAAAGATGGGACGGAAAGTAGTGAGTGAGGAGGACATAAAAAACCTGCAAGGGGACATAGACAGGCTAAGTAAGTGGGCAGAGATTTGGCAGATGGAATACAATACTGGAAAGTGTGAGGTTATGCACTTTGGCAGGAAAAATCATAGAGCAAGTTATTATCTTAATGGCAAGAAACTGGAAAGTACTGAAGTACAAGGGGATCTGGGGGTCCTGGTGCACGAAACTCAAAAAGTTAGTATGCAGGTGCAGCAAGTGATTAAGAAGGCCAATGGAATGTTGGCTTTTATTGCTAGGGGGTTGGAATATAAAAACAGGGAGGTATTGCTGCAGTTGTACAAGGTATTGGTGAGGCCGCACCTGGAATACTGCATACAGTTTTGGTGTCCATACTTAAGAAAAGACATACTTGCTCTCGAGTCAGTACAAAGAAGGTTCACTCGGTTAATCCCGGGGATGAGGGGGTGGTCATATGAGGAGAGGTTGAGTAGATTGGGACTCTACTCATTGGAGTTCAGAAGAATGAGAGGCGATCTTATTGAAACATATAAGATTGTGAAGGGGCTTGATCGGGTGGATGCAGTGAGGATGTTCCCAATGATGGGTGAAACTAGAACTAGGGGGCATAATCTTAAAATAAGGGGCTGCTCATTCAAAACTGAGATGAGGAGAAACTTCTTCACTCAGAGGGTGGTAGGTTTGTGGAATTTGCTGCCCCAGAAAGCTGTGGAAGCTACATCATTAAATAAATTTAAAACAGAAATAGATAGTTTCCTAGAAGTAAAGGGAATTAAGGGTTACGGGGAGCGGGCAGGAAATTGGACATGAGTCTGGGTTCGGAATGGTCATGGCCCTGTGGGTAGTGGAGCGGGCCCAGGGGCCGTGTAGCCTTGTTCTGCTCCTACTGTGTTCTAATTCTGTTAGATTTCAGGAGATGGTTTTATTCCTGTTCCTGGCTGGGGTGGAGATCGCCTTTACAGAAGGTAAGTACTGTAGAAAATATAGGGACAGAGTGATCTCCTGGAAGAATTTTGATCGCCTAGATGGGTCGGAGAGGAATTTCCCAGATTTTTTTCTCCCAAATTGGCCATTGGGTCTTTATCTGGTTTTTCGCCTCTCCCGGGAGATCACATGGGTTCGGGTGGATGCAGACTGATAGAAGATTTGAGGTTAGGATCAGATCAGCCATGATCTTATTGAATGGTGGAGCAGGCTCGAGGGGCCGATTGACCTACTCCTGCTCCTATTTCTTATGTTCTTAAAATCCACGACAAGGCCTTGGACAACATGGACCACTTTCCATACCTCGGGAGCCTACTGTCAACAAGGGCAGATGTCAATTGACGTAATAAAACTCTCTACGCACTTGGTTTGAGCATAAAGCAAGGCTTTAATCAACTTGTTTCAGAACATGGAGGTCTAGTTGTACTTCACTAGTTCCTGTCTTACAAAATGTCCCTGGCAAGCTGGGCCCACGCCCGAGTATTTATACTCCTTGGATGGCGCCACCAGCTGGCCGTCCAGCGTTATTTCATGAGTAGTTTCTTGATGAATGATGAGATTTATAACATTCTTCCTGCCTAAAAGATTTGGAAGTCCGACGACTTCCTCTTAACGGATTAGGCGGACCGCGAATAGCCGCAGTCTTTTAGATTTTTGTTTATGGCTAGAAGGCACGTCTCCCAGGACCGTGTCTTGGTCCCTGGGCCGCTTGATCCGTAGCGGTGGATCGACAGGGCCCATGTTGCTCTGATCGACCCGAGGGAGGCTGGGGAGATCGTGACTCCGGGTGCGGGTCCCCACAGGCGCAGAACTGGCTTCATCCTGTTGGATAGCCGGGGATTGACCGGCGTCCTGGCCTCGGGTGGCCATCCCACGGGGAGTGCTTGGCTCTCCGAGTGGATCCGGTGGGGCAGCTGGTAGATCTCTCAATGTCCCAGGTAGGGCGTCATCTTCGGGGGAGCACAGTGTGTCGGCATCATCCCCGTGGGTCCTTCTATCGGTTGGGTCCGTGGAACCGGCCAGACAGGGAGCCAGGTCCCGGAGCGACACGGTGGACTCCCGGCCATCAGGGTACCGCACGTGCGCGTACGTGGGGTTGACGTCCGTGAGTTCTACCTCGTCGACGAGATGATCGTTTTTAGATGATCGGAAGAATCTTCGGAGCAGCACGGGGCCGGGAGCTGCCAACCATGATGGTAGAGACATCCCATGGGTGGAGCGACACTGGAAGCTGAAGAATCGCTCACGAGGTGTGACATTGGTAGACGTAGAAAGGAGAGACCTGATGGAATGCAACACGTCAGGGAGCATAGTTTCCCACTGCTGGTCTGGTAGGTTGCGTGACCTCAGCGCAAGATGAACAGCGTTCCAAATGATAGCGTTGTATCTCTCAACCTGCCCGTTACCGATGGGATGGTACGGTGTTGTTTTACTTGTGGTGATTCCCCGTTGGGTGAGAGAACTTTTGAGTTTGCTTAACATGGAGGAGGGACCCCGATCAGAGTGGATAAAATTGGCCATGCCGCAAAGGGAAAAGACTTGATCAAGGCATTTGATCACTGTGGAAGTAAGGGGAAAGCGTGAATATTCGTCCACTATAGTCTGTAAGTAGGTGTTTCGCGTTGAGGAAGGCAATGGCCGTTTAAAGTCAATGCTGAGTCGCTGCATAGCGTGTATGAGCAAGCCATCCGATGGACGGAAGCATTGCAGTTTTAATTCCGCACAAATCCTATAGGAGGAGCACGTTCTTTTCACATCTTCCATAGAAAATGGGAGATTTTTAGATCACACACAGTGCAACATACGGGTAACGCCAGGATGGCATAAGTCAGTATGAAGATCCGCCAGAGTCGAAGTTGACATAGAAGAGCAGAATGCCCGCGTGAGGGTATCCGGGGCCACATTCTCTTTGCTGGGTCGATAATGTATGGTGTATCCAAAGGCGGCCAATTCCATCCTCCAGAGTTGTATTTTGTTAATGCGTTTCCGGTTATCCGGCATAAAGGCCACGGAGCGCTGATTGGTTATAAGTGTGAAATGGCGACGAGCGAGAAAATGACTCCATTTGCGTACCTCTTCGATGATAGCCGTAGCCTCCTTCTCGACAGGAGGATAGTAGAGCTCGCTACCCTGCAAAGTTCTGGACAGAAATGCAACGGGTCGACCACCTTGATTCAAGGTAGCCGAGATTGCCACATCCAATGCATCGCACTCGACCACGAAAGGAAGATTTTCATCAGTGGAACAAAGCGTTGGTTTTTCCAGTTGTCGCTTGAGGAGGTTGAAAGCTGAAATAGCCGTTGCCTCTAATGGAAATGACTTCGCGTGAAGCAGGGGCTGGATCTTGTCGGAGAAGTGGGGTATCCATTTTGCATAATAGGCGAACATGCCGCGTGCCCGACGAAGAGAGCAGAGATTTGTAGGGGGTGGGAGCTCCTGAAGTGGACGAAGTCGCTCCGGATCCGGTTTGATGACACCGTTGCCCACCCAGTAGCCGAGGATGTTGACTGATGGTACTGATTTCACAGATTTGGATTCATTTAAGGTTAAGTTGCGACGACGGAGAACGTCAAAAAATTTCTGGAGGTTGGCATCATGCTCCTTCTGGTCATGACCAGCAATGGTGATATCCAGATATGGAAAAGTGTCCATTATGTTTTCCTGTTTGACTAGGCTATCCATTGCCCGTTGAAAGACGGCCACCCCATTGGTGACCCCAAATGGAAGGCGACAAAACTGGTAAAGCCGACCATTGGTCTCAAAGGCCGTATACTTTTTGTCAGAGTTCTTTAACGGTACTTGATGATATGCGCTCTTTAAATCAAAAGTTGAAAATACCTTGTAGTTGGCAAGGTTATTGACCATGTCATCGATGCGTGGTAGTGGGTAGGCATCCAGGTCAGTATACTGGTTAATAGTTTGCGAGTAATCGATGCAAAGACGTTTCTTGTGTTGATTCAGAGGATTTTTAACAACGACGACTTGAGCCCGCCCGGAAAATGAACATGGCTCAATGATACCGTCAGTTAGAAGGCGAGAGATTTCTGCCTCGATAAAGGATCGATCATCTTGGCTGAAACGTCGTGATTTAGTGACTATGGGCTTACAATGGGGGGAAAGATTGGCAAACAAGGAGGGCTCGTCGAGCGAAGCTGCCGAAAGTGCACAAAACGGTACTTTGGAAATAGTAAGCTCCAGCTTTGACCCTCCAAACTCAAAAGTGAGTCTTTTGTGTTGTTTCTGGAAATCCTGTCCCAGGAGCACATCACTGCATAGGTTCTTGAGCACCCCGAGCCGGGTGGAGAAATAAGTGCGGCCATTGAGAATAAGGTCGACAAGACAAAAGCTGGAAGAATTGGTGGTCAGTGTCGTCGGAGCCATTGCAATTTCCCTGTCCATGGGGTAAATACGCCGTTTTAACTTACAGCCCGCTCACTAATGAAGCTGTCAGAGCTGTATGAGTCGATTAGTGCACTCAATGTGTCCATTTACCGAAACCTTCGCGGCTGCATGGGACAGACTTTGGGGAAAAACAGCTGTGATGGGAGAAGGGGCAGTTTTACCCTTGACAGCTGTAACCTTGGTAGTGGTTCTTGGGGGAGGAGCAGTTTTATAGATAGCTGCAAAGTAACAGGAGCTCTTGACTGGCATACCTTAGAAAAGTGACCTTTCTTGCTGCAATGATTGCAGGTTGCATTGCGAGCAGGACAGAATTTCCTATAATGGAACGCACCTCCACAGAAGAAACACTTCCTTCCAGATTGCCAAGATGCCACTAGGGCGGGGTCATCATCAGTGAAGGCTTCTAGGGTAGGGTTGTCATCCGCTAAGTTAGAGTCATCATCGGTGAGGGCTTCTGCCCAAGACCTATCGAAGGAGTCATTAAAAGTGATAGCAGCAGCCCGTGCACGAGGTAAAAGATAGGTATCTGCATTCATCTTTGCTAAGTCCAGGGAACACGCCTGGTCATAAGCAGCCTGTAACTCGAGGGTTTTATTCTCCAACAGACGCTGGCATATGAAGGGAGACGTAATTCCATTAATAAAGGAATCGCGAATTAGCTCCTTCTGATACTGCTCCGCTGTGACAGCTTTAAGGTTACAATCCTTGCTGAGCCTGCGAAGCTTTTGAAGGAATTTGTTAAGTGATTCCCCGGGTTGTTGTCGAGTTGTGGCCAATAGATGCCGAGCAAAAATTTTGTTTGGGGGCCTTAACATACAGTCGCTGTAATGTTAGGATAGCGGCGTCATAGTTTACACAGTCTTCGATATAGTCAAACACATAAGGAGATACATAATTGGCAAGTATCTCTAATTTATCAGGAACATTCTCACCACACACCCTGAGGAAGTTGAAGGTATGATACCAGTGTTTCCATACCTTAGCAGTTGTAGGTGATTTGGGTCCAGGTCCAGACGGGCGGGTCTGAGTATTTTGTCCATGATGGATTGATATCTACGCCGAGTTACCTTCTGCAGTTGAAGTCGTAGCTGGCTGTTCCCGAAATCACAGAGCGTGGAGTCGATATCAAGTTGATTAAATTGACGTAATAAAATTCACTACACACTTGGTTTGAGCATAATCAACTTGTTTCAGAACATGAAGGTCTAGTTGTACTTCACTAGTTCCTTGTCTTACAAAATGTCCCTGGCAAGCTGGGCCTACGCCTGAGTATTTATACTCCTTGGACGGTGCCACCAGCTGGCCGTCCAGCATTATTTCATGAGTAGTTTCTTGATGAATGAGATTTATAACATCAGTGACACACCTTCAGTGTGCCAGTGCAGTCTTCACCTGAGGAAAAGTGTGTTTGAAGACCAGGACCTCAAACCCAGCACCAAGCTCATGGTCTACAGAGCAGTAGTGATACCCGCCCTCCCGTATGCTTCAGAAACATGGACCTTGTACAGCAGGCACCTCAAAGCACTGGAGAGGTACCACCAATGCTGCCACCGCAAGATCCTGCAAATCCATTGGCAGGATAGGCGCACCAACGTCAGTGTTCTCGCTCAGGCCAACATCCCCAGCATCGAAGCTTTGACCACACTCGATCAGCTCCGATGGACGGACCACATTGTCTGCATGCCCGATACGAGACTCCCAAAACAAGCGCTCTACTCGGAGCTCTGACATGGCAAGAGAGCCCCAGGTGGGCAGAGGAAATGCTTCAAGGACACTCTCGAAGCCTCCTTGAAAAAGTGTGACATCTCCACCAATACCTGGGAATCCCTGGCCCAAGACCGCACAAAGTGGAGGAGAAGCATCCGAGAAGGCGCCGGACACCTTGAGTCTCTTCGCCGGGAGCAAGCGCAAGGAGCGCACGTCAACCCAAGCACCTCACCCACCGGCCCCTTCAACCACCATCTGCCCCACCTGTGACAGAGACTGTAGGTCCCGCATTAGTCTCGTCAGTCATCTGAGAACTCATTTTTAGTGTGGAAGTAAGTCATCCTTGATTCCGAGGGACTGCCTAAGAAGAAAAAGATTGGCCAGGACACTGAGGAGAACTCCCCAGCCATGGGATCTGAGAGGGCAGACAGGGTCTTGGTTTAACATCACATCCAAAAGATGGCATCTCCAACAGTACTGCACTGAAGTGTCAGTCTGGATTATGGTCTCAAGTCCCTGGAGTGGGACACAAATCCACAACACTGTGACTCAACCATAGTTGACACCTAGAACAATGAACAGGGAAAGTTAGAAATGTGTTCAGAGGGGTTATTAGAACAGGGAATGCTTTAGTCAAGGGGCTATTGAGACCGAGACTAACTTCAATTTAAAGTTGATTTGTTAAGCATTTGAAACAGAAAAATATAAATCTCGACATTACTTAGCCTACCCTTCACATTCAGTGCCCTCTGTATAAACTCCTGAATCTCATTTTGTCATTGTGTTGGTAGCATAGAAACGTAGAAGATGGGAGCAGGAGTAGGCCATTCGGCCCCTCGAGCCTGCTCTGCCATTCAATGTGATCATGGCTGATCATCCAATTTCAGTACCCGGTCCCTGCTTTCTCCCCATACCCCTTGATCCCTTTAGCCTTAAGAAATATATCCAACTCCTTCTTGAATATATTTAATGAATTGGCCTCTACTGCCTTCTCTGGTAGAGAATTCCACAGGTTCACCACTCTCTGGGTGAAGAAATTCCTCCTCATTTCTGTCCTAAATGGCCTACCCCTTATCCTTAGAATGTGACCCCTGGTTCTGGACTCCCTGACCATCGGGAACATCCTTCCTGCATCTAGTCTGTCCAGTCCTGTCAGAATTTTATAAGTTTCAATGAGATCCCCTCTCATTCTTCTAAACTCCAGCGAGTACAAGCCCAATCGACCCAATCTCTCCTCATACATCATTCCTGCCATCCCAGGTATCAGCCTGGTGAATCTTCGCTGCACTCCTTCCATGGCAAGAACATCCTTCCTCAGATAAGGCGACCAAAACTGCACACAATACTCCAGATGTGGTCTCACCAAGGCCCTGTACAACTGCAGCAAGACATCCTTGCTCCTGTATTCAAACCCTCTCGCTACAAAGGCCAACATACCATTTGCCTTCTTAACCGCCTACTGCACCTGCATGCTTACCTTCAGCGGCTGGTGCACAAGGACACCCAGGTCTCATTGCACTTCCCCTTCTCCCAATCTATTGCCATTCAGATAATCTGCCTTCCTGTTTTTGCCACCAAAGTGGATAACCTCACATTTATCCACGTTATATTGCATCTGCCATGCTTTTGCCCAATCACCCAACCTATTCAAATCATCCTGGAGTTTCTCGGCATCCTCCTCACAGCACACACGCCCACCCAGCTTTGTGTCATCTGCAAATTTGGAGATATTACATCTAGTTCCCTTGTCTAGATCATTAATATATATTGTGAATAGCTGGGGTCCAAGGACCGATCCCTGCGGTACCCCACTAGTCACTGCCTGCCACTCGGAAAAAGACCCGTTTATTCCAACTCTTTGCTTTCTGTCTGCCAACCAGTTCTCTATCCAAGTCAATACCTTGCCCCTATTCCCATGTGCCTTTACTTTACACGCTAATCTCTTATGCGGGACCTTATCGAAAGCCTTCTGAAAGTCCAAATACACCACATCCACTGGTTCTCCCTTTATCTATTTTACCAGTTACATCCTCAAAAAATTCCAGTAGATTAGTCAAGCACGATTTACCTTCTGTAAATCAATGTTGACTTTGTCCGATCCTGTCACTGTTTTCCAAGTGCTCTGCTATTACATCTTTTATAATGGACTCTAGCATTTTCCCCACGACCCTCGCCCAGTCACCTAGCAGCTGCACCAGGTGCCGTGTGGCGTCAACGCATCACTGTGGCTCGTGTCACCACTGCTTTGGACTGGCGCAGTTCCACAGCTGGTGCCTGACTCCGAGTCAGCACAAAACGTTTCTTCTCCTTGGCTAAATTAATCATAATGTTCCTGTTTCAAGTCACAGTGTGGGTACTGTTACCGCTTTTTATCACTGACCAGGAGTGATGCTCTAACTGGGCCTCAGCTGACCCAGCGATGAGCACGAACTGTCCAACTCTCTAAGTGGTGGTCATCCTGCACTGGCTGTGTGTTTGTGCCAATGTTTGGACACGCTCATTATGTCCGCCTTCAGTGGATCACTTGTTTAGTAAGACTGCTCATTGAAATGGTGTTACATTCTCGTTCTGTCGTTTGCCCTCATTTATTTCTCTCCTCTCTCTCTTCCCCTCCCTCTCCTCCCCCACCCCCCCCCCCCCTCCTCTCTTTCTCCCCCCCCCCCCCCCTTTCTGTGGGAAGGGTCAGGTTGAGCTGGGCTGGGTTTGGTTTCTGTGGGAAGGGTCAGGTTGAGCTGGGCTAGGTTTGGTTTCTGTGGGAAGGTTCAGGTTGAACTGGACTGGGTTTGGTTTCTGTGGGAAGGGTCAGGTTGAGCTGGGCTGGGTTTGGTTTCTGTGGGAAGGGTCAGGTTGAGCTGGGCTGGGTTTGGTTTCTGTGGGAAGGGTCAGGTTGAGCTGGGTTTGGTTTCTGTGGGAAGGGTCAGGTTTAGCTGAGTTTGGTTTCTGTGGGAAGGTTCAGGTTGAGCTGGGCTGAGTTTGGTTTCTGTGGGAAGGTTCAGGTTGAACTGGACTGGGTTTGGGTGTCTGGGAAGGTTCAAGTTGAGCTGGGTTTGGGTGTCTGGGAAGGTTCAGGTTGAGCTGGGCTGGGTTTGGTTTCTGTGGGAAGGGTCAGGTTGAGCTGGGTTTGGGTGTCTGGGAAGGTTCAGGTTGAGCTGGGCTGGGTTTGGTTTCTGTGGGAAGGGTCAGGTTGGGCTGGGTTTGGGTGTCTGGGAAGGTTGAGCTGGGCTGAGTTTGGTTTCTGTGGGAAGGGTCAGGTTGAGCTGGGCTGGGTTTGGGTGTCTGGGAAGGTTCAGGTTGAGCTGGGCTGGGTTTGGTTTCTGTGGGAAGGGTCAGGTTGAGCTGGGCTGGGTTTGGTTTCTGTGGGAAGGTTCAGGTTGAGCTGGGTTTGGGTGTCTGGGAAGGTTGAGCTGAGCTGGGCTGGGTTTGGTTTCTGTGGGAAGGGTCAGGTTGGGCTGGGTTTGGGTGTCTGGGAAGGTTGAGCTGGGCTGAGTTTGGTTTCTGTGGGAAGGGTCAGGTTGAGCTGGGCTGGGTTTGGGTGTCTGGGAAGGTTCAGGTTGAGCTGGGCTGAGTTTGGTTTCTGTGGGAAGGTTCAGGTTGAACTGGACTGGGTTTGGGTGTCTGGGAAGGTTCAGGATGAGCTGGGCTGGGTTTCTGTGGGAAGGTTCAGGTTGAGCTGGGTTTGGGTGTCTGGGAAGGTTCAGGTTGAACTGGACTGGGTTTGGGTGTCTGGGAAGGTTCAGGTTGAACTGGACTGGGTTTGGGTGTCTGGGAAGGTTCAGGTTGAGCTGGGTTTGGGTGTCTGGGAAGGTTCAGGTTGAACTGGACTGGGTTTGGGTGTCTGGGAAGGTTCAGGTTGAACTGGACTGGGTTTGGGTGTCTGGGAAGGTTCAGGTTGAGCTGGGCTGGGTTTGGTTTCTGTGGGAAGGTTCAGGTTGAACAGGGCTTGGTTTGGGTATCTGTATTCTCTGGTTGAATTCACTGCCTTCACACTGTTGTGGCAGATGTGATCGACCTCACGATTCATCAGTCTGACCAGTTTCTGGAGCTTGTTGCAATGCCACAGTCATTTTAAGCCCTGTCAAGCCCTCTCTCTTTATAATGTAAAGCGACATGTGTGTTAAATGAAACTGTTTGTGTGAAATGGGGCTAGTAACACACGTTCATTTTTATTTTTCTCGCAGGAGACAGTCGATAGAGATGGAAACAACAAAGTCCTGTCCTTCACAATCCCGTCACTGTCCAAACCATCAGTATATCATGAGGTGAATACTGTCCTATCCTTGCTCTGTATTCTTGGTGGTTTCTGTAACGTGGTATTGTGCAACTAATGCAATAGCTTCATGTTTGGTGAGATTTTTAAAACTTCCTGAGTGGCTTCCTCTGAGGGTTGGGGGTGAACGAACGGCCACTCTGTTACTCAGCTGTGCTGACCACAGGGCTCTGATCTGTCCCTTGCCTGTGCCGGGTGAGTAGACCTCCATCAGGATGGCGTTTGGAGTATAAAAATTGGTCTCCGCAACACTGGACTATAGGGGGAAAAAAATCCAGATGGCGATCCAACTCTGTCCACTAGAAAGTGCGTGGGTTTCAGGGCAGTTGTGGTTCTGTCTTTCGGTGGGCATCCTGCTGACACTCGCTGCCCGGTCCACAGCAGTCAACTCCTGTGAAGATGTATCCAGCCTGAGTCAGCGTCTTCAGGAGGGGGGGGGGGTGGAGAAAGCGAGTAACCCTCAGGAACTATCCAAACATTGGGGAGTTAATAGAACTTGTCCTGAAGATAGCGACATAGGCCATTTAGCCCCGCGCGCTTGTTCCATTATTCAATGAGATCATGGCTGATCTGCGACCGAGCTCCATATACCCACCTTTGGTTAACAAAAATCTATCCATCTCTGATTTAATAACAATTATTAACAATTCACCTAGTATCAATTACCGTTTGTGAAAGAGAGTTCCAAATTTCCATCACCCTTTGTGTGTGGAAGTGTTTCCTAATTTAACTCCTGAAAGGCCTGGCCCTAATTTTTAGACTATACGCCCCAGTCCTAGAATCCCCAACCAACGGAAATAGTTTCTCTCTATCTACCCTCAGTTCCCCTTAATATCTTGAAAACTTCGATCAAAACTTGTGATTTAATAGCTCTAAGATAGCAAAGGTCATGTGACTAGGCAGGAACACAATATGACTTAATGCAGCTTCTAACAATGGGGAAAATTCAAAGCAGAGAAACAATTCGCATCAGTGGAACTTGCAGCACCATAAGTTTTTTTGAGATTAAGATCAGATTTTCCCTCCTAATAACAAGCATGGACTAGCAAAAACTCATTAACTACTACACAAACTGAGCACACTGCTTCCAGCCTATTTTATTGCATTTAACCTAGAAATTATGCCGTGTGATATTAGCAAATGACTGCTTATACATTTGTATGAAATTTAGATGTTGGTATAGATATAGCACTCTTGATCCAGAAGGTCATGGGTTCAAGCCCCACTTCAGAGATTTGAAGACATAATCTAGGCTCACACTTCATTGCAGTGCTGCACTGTCGGAGGTGCCGTCTTTTGGGTGAGATGTTAACGGAGGCCCCCCGCCTGCCCTCTCAAGTGGACATAAAAGATACCAAGGCACTATTTTGAGGTAGAGCAGGGGAGTTCTCCCGGTGTCCTGGGCCAACATTTATCCCTCAATCAGCATCACTAAAAACAGATGATCTGGTCGTTATCTCATTGAAGTTTGTGGATCTTGCTGTGCGCAAATTGGCTGCCGCGTTTCCTACATTACAACAGTGACTACACTTCAAAAGTACTTCATTGGCTGTGAAGCGCTTTGGGTCGTCCTGAGGTCATGAAAGGTGCTATATAAATGCAAGTCTCTTTCGCTACAGCATTAGTGAGGTGCAGGCACGTGCTGGTCAATTCACCCTGTGTTTCTGGCAGTGGGGTCAAGCGGTTCTTGTACCTTGCCCAGATTTCTTTCCGTCGGTTTATTTAATTTAGGTCAGCAGACGGAGGGGCCTCCCCACCCCTTGACTGTCTGCCTGTTATCCAATCTGACCTTAAATGGCACCTTGCAGTTTAGGGATGTTCCCTGAACCCCTTTGCTTTTATAACAAGCAAGCAAAGTGCGTTAGCCAGACACATCAGCTGTTCATCCAATGTATCGGAAGTCAGGGACATCCAGGATTTGAGCAGAGACCTGCACAATGGCTGTTGCTGGAAGGAAGCCCAGTGTTTTGGTGAACGGCCATTCCAAACCTCTACAGCTGCTTTTTGCAGGTTTCAGTTTCATTCAGCATGGATGACTACATCTTCAGATTTATGCTGCCAGTTGGGTTTCCTGACAGATGATGCTTCCTCCTCCTGGCTCCGATATCCTGCTGGGTTAGAGCACAGCAAGACTTGGAACATCCTGAAAAACTCCCCACCTTGTTGGGTCTTTGCTCTCTAAATAGGAAGCATCCTCCATACACAGCACTCCCACCCAGCCATCCCCTTGGGTGTTTGAAGGGTTGTCCTCCATATAGCCTCTGATTCCTTCTGTGCATTTTCTTTCCATTTAAGTAAAAGTTCCTTCCTGGATTGTTTGTTTTGTCCCCATGTGAAGCACTTTGCATTTCTCTACATTGAATTTCATCTGCCACCTGGCTGCCCAATTTCCGAGTCTATTTGAATCCTCTCGCAGCTTATCCTGTTCCGCCTTTGGAGTCTCGCCTTCACTGGTGTTGAATTTTATTGGCGTTGCACTTGGGTAGGGTTTACTTGTGACAAGGAGACGACTTAAGAAAGAAATTTGGCCACCTGTGAAACTCTCAACTGACAGCCCCCCACAGGAAGAAGCACACTAACGAGCCACCCCCACCCCCGCCACAACAGAAGGTGAAGGGTTCACGCCCCAGGGGATCTGTCACTCACTGGATTCTGCGCCCTACATGAGTATCACATCCTTTGGAGGACTAAATTAATGAAAAAGGAAGGAAAGAACTTGCATTTCTATAGAAACCTTCGCGTCCTCGGGATGTTCCAAAGTGCTTTACAGCTAGTGACTTTGAAGTGTAGTCACTGGTGTTTTGTAGCAAATGTGCCAGTTTGCGTTCAGCAAGGTACCGCAAACAGCATCGAGATGAATGACTCGATCTGTTTCACTGATGTTGGTTGAGGGATGAATATTGGCCAGGACACTGGGGAGAACTCCCCTGCTCTTCTTCGTATAGTGCCGTGGGATCTTTTACGTCCACCTGAGAGGGCAGACGGGCTCAGTTGAACACTTCATTTGAAAGGAGGCACCTAAGACAGTACAGCACTCCCCTAGTACTGCACTGGAGTGTCCCCCTAGATTATGGGCTCAAGTCTCTGGAGTGGGACTTGAACCCACAACCTTCTGACTCAGAGCTAGAGTGTGAATGCTGGGTGAGGACAGGGCTGGATTTAGGTGCACTGCTCCCCTCAGTTGAATAGCTTGGCTATTTGATATCTGGGCTCACAGATGTAGTTAAGCTGTGACTCCACAAGAATCAGCCTTCAGAAGAAGAACTACCTCAAGGGCAACAAGGCTTGTTGGAAAGCCAGCATGAGGCTGTAAATATTCTTTTTTTTTTTTCATTCTTGGGATGTGGGCATCGCTAGCAAGGCCAGAATTTATTGCCCATCCCTAGTTGCCCTGAGAAAGTTTGATACAACTGAGTGGCTTGCTAGGCTACTTCAAAGGGCAGCTAAGGGTCAACCATGTTGGTGTGGGACTGGAGTCAGAGGCCTGTTTGGATAAGGACGGCAGGTTTCCTTCCCTGAAGGACGTTAATGAACGCGTTGGGTTTTTACGACAATCCGGCAGCTTCATGGTCACTTTTACTGAGACCGGCTTTTTATTTCCAGGTTTTTTTTAAACTGAATTCAAATTCTCAAACTGCCATGGTGGGATTTCAACTCATGATCTCTGGATTATTAGTCCAGTAAAAATCAGTACATGACCTTACCCAAATATGTTAAAGCCTCTCACTTTGTGTTAATGCAGCCTTCAAGTATAGGCTCCATGGCCCTGACAGAAGGAGCACTTAGCCAGCACGACCTAATCCGAGTGGTGTACAGTGACCTTCACCCTCAGAGGGAGAACTTCACAGCACAGAACAGGTAAGTGAAGCATCACGCAAACTGGGCCTTCAGTTCTGGGCCTGTGTCTCTGTGGCTTGACAGTGACAGTGTGCATTCAGCTTGTGTCCTAACTTCAGTTTTCTTGATTTTATTTTTGTTCATCCTACTTGCTCACGTGTCCCCATTCTATGCCGCGCCCCTTGTACTGCGCCGTGCCCCAGCCCCGCTCTGCCCCTCACTCTGCACGTCCCTATCCAGAGGAGGACCAACTGCCTAGTTCTAGATCTCTGCCAGTGCAAGATGTGTAAGAGATTGAACTGAGGTGTCTCTCCTCTTTGCCCAGAGCACTGGCAGCCCTGTTTATTGAGTATCACTCAGGATATGGTGAGATTAATTACTTTTTAGATCCATAGGGTGGCACAGTGAGTTGGACCCTGGCCTTTCACACCTCAGACCTTGGTTCTCAAATTCTGGGCATTGAAATTCTGGTCTGTCTGTTGGCTGGAAGGGTTCCACGAGAAATAAGTTTGGCAGTCTCAGTCCACTGCTCAGTTCTACAGCACCTGATACCTTTAACAACATCATGACTAGCACTGTGGGAGCACCTTCACCACATGGACTGCAGTGGTTCAAGGAGAAGGCCCACCAACATCATCTCAAGGACAAGTAGGGATGGGCAATAAATGGTGGCCTTGCCAACGATGCCCACATCCTGAGAATTTTTTGTTTTTTTAAGTACAAAATTGCCCTACTTTGGTACTAAGTTGATGACTGCTCAGACAGCCACAGGTTGGCTGATTTGGAAAAGGAAATGTCATACCAGCTGATGGGTGCCAGGCCGGTGTGGTAGAAGTGCCAGTGTGCAGATTGTATGGAGGCATCAAGGTAGTTCTTAATATTCCCCTTTAACCTTTGCTAGCCTTGCTTCACAATTGCCCAAAGGCACGTCGCCAGATTCCTAGAGTCCTGCTGTAACTGGCTCTGGGAGGTCGTGACGCAATAGTTTTGCATAAAATGTGAGACACGAGGCCAGGAGTCTATTGAAGGAATGCTTCATTGTGCATATTTATAACATGAAGTAGTTTATCCAGAGATATAAAGTTCTGTGTTTTTTCCAGGTTTGAAGTGCTGAATTTCCTCATGTTGTGCTATAATTCTGCAGTGGTCTGCATGCCCAACTCTTCCTACCGCTCCCTGTGTAGTATGTGCTCGAGGTAAGTGTTGCTGCCAAAAGTACAACTTGCACTAATAGTGGGGACCAAGGTTTATTTTAAAGCTTAATGTTTTAATTGTCAGTTAGTTGAGGGGGCCACGGTGCAATGCAGTACTGGGATGTGCTCGCACGTGGCCACGCTCTCTCGTGCGGGTGCAGCCGCATGCATTGGACAGAGAGAAAGAGAAGAGCGCAAACAGAGAAGCTGAGTTACACCTTTGAAAAGAACAGGAGAGAAGATAAAGACACTGTGGCAGCTGTGCGGCCGTGTTGAGCTGCACTAAAGCATCCTGTACCCAGGGGCGTGACAAAAAGCAAAAGTTGAAGTTCTCGCCTCAGTAAACAGAAGCTGTAGAAAATATCTCTGATCTGTCAGTTGGGAAATGAAACAAACAGTGCTTTATCCTCTTTCGCCTTTAAAAGAACAAACTTGCATTGACATAGCACCTTTCACAACTTCAGGATGTCCCAAAGCGCTTTGAAGTGTAGTCACTGTTGTGATGTAGGAAACGCAGCAGCCAATTATCACACAGCAAGCTCCCACAAACATCAATGTGATAATGACCAGATTCTGTTTTTAATGATCAATGCTCTTCACGTAGTGCCATGGGATCTTTTACATCCACCCGAGAGGACAGACAGGGCCTCAGTTTCAACGTCTCACCTGCAAGATGGCACCTTCGACAGTGCAGCACCCCCTCAGTACTGGCACTGGGAGTGTCGCCTAGATTATGTGCTCAAGTCTCTGGAGTGGGACTTGAACTCATGACCTTCTGACTCAGAGGCGAGAGTGCTATCAACTGAGCTGACACAGTTGGTCGAATTTTCCAGGCCCCTGTTTGTATTTGTTGTTCTGATGCATTCTGGTTCGACATCTAACATTCGATTTTCAAAATGATTGTGGGGGAGGGTAACAGATATAACCTTCATCTTGTGAAGTGAAATGTCAGGGAAATTAAATTTCCATCTAATTTTTGTGTGGAATCCAAGGAGCAGAGGCGTGGAATGAGATATAAATACTCAGTCTTACTGCAGGGCAAAGCACACAAGTTCAGAGCCTTGCAAGGTTGTTTTGGTGGGTTTGTGTTGGTGAGGGGTGCTGTCCCTCGCCCCGGCGACTCTGTCCATCTCCCTGTTGGTGAGTCACTGTACGAGACACAGCAGATCTAATTTCTCTCTGCCATGAATATTTGACCAACTCCTGGACAAGTGCCGATCAGCAATGGTGCGACTGGCTGTTGTTGGACTGGCTTTGCCTATTTGATCCCCCCTCACCCTGCATCATGGGTTTCTTACCTAACCCCATTGAGGAGGCAGGAACTGGGAATTTGGTGACGGTCTGCTACTCCTCGCGCCCCCTGGAGGAAGGAGAGAGTATATGGGGCGATGGGCTGAATGGGGAATGGGACTGAGGGGAGCGATCTCTGAGAGGGGGCACAGGAGTGAAGGGGGAATGGGACTGAGGGGAGAGATCTCTGTGAGGGGGACACAGGAGTGAAAGGGAATGGGACTGAGGGGGGCACAGGAGTGAAGGGGGGATGGGACTGAGGGGAGAGATCTCTGTGAGGGGGACACAGGAGTGAAAGGGAATGGGACTGAGGGGGGCACAGGAGTGAAGGAGGAATGGGACTGAGGGGAGCACAGGAGTGATGGAGGAATGGGACTGAGGGGAGCACAGGAGTGAAAGGGAATGGGACTGAGGGGAGAGATCTCTGAGAGGAGAGCACAGGAGTGAAAGGGAATGGGACTGAGGGGATCTCAGAGAGGGGGACACAGGAGTGAAGGGGAATGGCCTCCCTCTGTACTGTAGAGTTGTGTGATTCTTTGTGTGCTGCCAGTTAGGAACCCCGACTGCTTGTAGCACACCCCAGTTCAGATCAACAAACTGAGTAAACACTGCACCTGGAGCCCTCCTGGTCTGTAATCCATCAGCGATAAACTGGATGGGTTTATTGGAGAGCCTTTTGTCCTGCTTTTATACAAGTATTTACTGAACTTTGACTTCCATCCCAGCCCATGTTGTGTTGACAGGTTAAAGTTCTGCATTCAATAACCACAACTGAGTGAATCTGTGTTGTAGCAGAGTAAGATGCTGTTTACTAATACCTGGCTATTCTCTACCAATAGGTTGTGTATTACTGGGTTTCCACGACAACGGCAGAAGGTGTGGAGTGATACTTGTGGTCGGGTGGTGCTGGACCCAGAGTTTATGGTGCAGATGCTAACAGGTGTCTATCATACAATGTGAGTAGGACGGGGTGGGTACTGACAGATACCGTCTGTTTACTCACCTACTTATTACTGTAATTACCATCAGTAAATCCATTGTTAAGTCGTTTCTCAGGCCTAAGGTGTGTTCGCTCTCTAACTCTGAGATTGCTACGTGGCAGTTTCCATGTTGCTGCATGGACTGTAAACATGGGGTCAGATCATAGGTCCAACTCCTCGGCCCCCCGAAATCCCCCGGCAGCTGCGCTCCCACTCCTGAACGGCTCCTCCCGGCTCCGCCCTGCCGTTCCCGGCTGCTGCCCCTCCCAGCTCCGCCTTGCCCTTTCCGTCCATCAGTGAGATCTCGGCCAGCTTGACTTTCCCAGCTTCAAACTTGGACGGTTGCCACGTCATGCGCTGCCGATGTCGTAGTGTTGTGACAGTATTCCCGTGATGTGTGCTACCGTGACACTATTACTGTTACCTCTGGTGTCCCCCCCCCCCCCCCCCCCGGATCTATTTTTGCCCCCTCCTGTTTCTCATCTACAGGCTGCCCCTCGGCGACACGGGGTCAGGTTGCACATTTACACTGATGACACCCAGCTCTACCTCACCACCACCTCTCTCGACCCCTCCACTGCCTGTGGTTGAGGAGTTGTGTGGATTTGGTGGTGTGAGGGTGAGGAAATGGAGTGCAGGGAGGAGTTTGAGTTGATAGTGAGTCGCGCTGCCAGTAATAGAAGTGTTCTTCTTGAAGTTTTCCTCTTATTTTTCGACAGATACAATGGAGAGTGGGAACTGGGCCAGGAGGCGCTGGAGGACCTGATGTACCGGGCACAGTTAGAGCTGTACTCACAGCCGCTGCTGGTAAGTCAGTTACTGAGTACAAAACTCGTTGGCTGTATCCACACCTCATGAGTTGTCCCAGCCCTCCCCCACGGGTGGTACAGCGCCGCCTGTGTTACACTAATACTCTGTTTCAGTACTCTGTGTTACATTAATACTAATCAGTTTAAGAGGGGAAATCTAGATACAAGCAGGCGATTTTTGTGGTACTAATCTGGTGTTCAGACATGTGTCTCGGTGCGATATCGATGCAGTGCAGTACCTTGTTGACGTACCTGCTCTGTTCTCACCTTGACTTTAGATTTTGTTGTCTACAGGTTGCTAATGCGATGAAGAGCTCGTTGCCCTTCGATGCTCCTGATGTTTCGAAAGTGGGTCGGAAGTGTCTGCAGGTGGAGGTCACGCCAACGGTACCCAGGATATCCCGTACTGCCATTACCACTGCGTCAATACGAAGGCACCGCTGGAAGAGAGAAGGTAAGCAGATGGGAAAATCCTCCTCTTTGATCTTCGAGATACTTCGGTTAGAAAACATTAGTTCCCCAACACGCGCTTGTTTCCTGCCGTCTGTCTTGTCCTTTCAAAAAATGGTACTGCTGTGCTGCTGCCCTTAATTACCCCAAACTCCGCTTTGTTTCAATCTAAAAGAAACACCTACCAAGTATCATGCAATCTCAGGCCTCCCTGCTGGTGCAGGCCCCTGCCCAGCCCCCTCTCCTTGCCCATGTGGGCCTTGGCCCGGCGTCTCCTCAGACCGACCGACCCCTCGGACTGAACGAGGTTGCGCTCGGGATCTGCGGTTTTGGCTCTGTCTGGCACCAGCGTTACCATTGTTCTGAGCTCTGTCGACTTTCCCTGTTGCTGTCTGCTCTGTTGTCTGTACTGTGTAATCTTCTTGCTTTCTTTTCTCTGGCCTGCAGCAGGCCCTGCTGGATGAGGGAAACACTAAATGTCCTGTGTTGAATCCCAGATTGTGTAGACCTCACAATTGATGCTGAGTCAAGTGACCCCACCTCCCTAACCCGTGACTCGTCTGAATTGGCCGGAGAGCGCAAGAGAAACGGGGCGGGGACGCGAATATCCCCCAGGCGCAGTCAGCAGGAACCAGCGCCCATGGCAACGGAAGAGGGTAGGCCAGACATGAGGAGGCAAAGATCAATGGTGATGCTGGAAGACAGCCGTGGCTCTTTGTCCCCAAGCAGGGCCTCTTTCCAGCCCAGTGCCTGTCTTCACTATCCCAGAGTGTGTTAACACATTCCCCCTATGCTAGCAGCAGGTCAGGTAGTATCATTCTTGTATTGTGCTGTGCCGGGCCGGTACCCCTGTTTACAAACACGTACACTCTGTTGCTGTGATGTAAAAGCATGGCGAAGGGTGATCCAAAGTTCGGCTTTGAAGGCTCTCTGACCGGGCTGTGCTCATTGACTGCCACCCGCATGTTCTCCCTCCCGCAACCCTGCACCCTGCCTGTTCATTTGCGGAGTCCTTGGATTGCTGAGACTATTCCCCCCCCCCTCCCCTGGCTTTCCATTGTAGCTCTTCACACCTCAACATTGATGCTGAAGCTTTGCCAGTCGCAACAAGGAATCGAAGCAAAATTGCTTTTGTTCAAATAAAACACTAACGCTGGAAGTGCTGAGTGGAGCCAGTGAGTTGCCCCGGGCCCTCATCCCGCATCCGCCGCTCTGCTCCCAGCGCGCTTACCCTCCACCCCGTGCCCTCCCCCATGCTCTTCTCCTTTTCCCCCCCCTGCCCACTCCTCCCCCCACTCTTTCCCAGCCCCCCCTCCCCCTCAAGCTTGATACAGTTCCAGAGACAATGGACCCTCTCTAGTTCCTCACCCAGACTCTTGTATGAGCCCAGGCAGCGGTTATTGACGAGGAATTCAACTGGGAGTGGGTGGGAGGTGGGGCGGTGTCCACAGCCTGTCCTCACCCAGAAACCACACACTACTATCTAGCAGAGGTGACTGGACAGTGATCAGAAGCAGGAATCCTGGCTGATTTCCCCTCTCTCTAACCCAGGGATTACTGGACAGTGATCAGGAGCAGGAACCCTGGCTGATTCCCCCTTGCTTTAACCCAGGAGTCAATGCACAGAGCAGGTCAATGGTTGGACAATGCACAGAGCAGGTCAATGGTTGGACAATGCACAGAGCAGGTCAATGGTTGGACCATTAATTTGGTGCCAACCCGACCCTGCTGCTCTGACTGACTGTGGGACGGGTGTGAGCTGCTTCATTTGAGTATTTCTTTGGGGAGGGGTCTTGGGGTGACTTGGAGATTACTCTTAAAAACCGAGGTTTAATTATATTTCTCAGAATTTATTTCAAAGTGCCACTGACTTTGCTCCTCATTATATAAAAATGGTGATTGATGGTAAGTTTAAAAGCAGATGTTACACTATAGACGTGTGCTGGGGATAATGGAGCAGGAGTGTTTATGAAAAAAGGTCCAGCCTGCTCTGGTTTGAATTACTTTACTGGGTGCGTTGGGAGTCTGTCGCTGGATGTGGAGGCTACAGTCTCCACACTATGGCATTGAATGCTTTGCTGCATGGCTGTGTGTGTGTCTCGCTGTGCTGTGTGCTTCATTTAGACGGTTTGAATGTTGAGCTGCACGTGGAGGGTAAGTAACTGGTCAAGGGGAGAATGCTGGATTGCTTTAGCTTAACTTCTCTGAAAGATAAGGCGAAACAATGTCGAAACAAGTGTGTTTGATCAGATGTTAATGTGGTTTTGAAGATTCATTGTCACAGAGACAATCTTAAAATCAAGACTTGAGTACTTCTATTAAGCTGAGACTGTCTGCACCGCAATATCAGCCTGAGCTTGAGAGGAAATGTCCTGTTTTTGTATTTGGGTGCTATGAAAAGGACTGGACATTTAATGCAAGCAAAACCCTTCAAAAATGTTTGATTTTTTAACTCCCCTCAAAGGTAGACTGTGTCCTCAACTTTGAAATAATTTCCCTCGTTACTTCCATGATGTCAATAAGGCTCTTTAACCTAAGAGAGATTAAATAATGGACTCTATTCCGAGGGGTATACTGGAGGAGAACCTGGGCAGTAGTTTACTGAGAAATGGCCAGCATGCGCTGAGGGGAGGGGACACTGCCTCACAAACCTCCTCAGCTCCTTGGAAAATGTTACAGATGAAATAGGTCGTGTTATTTCCTGTGAAATTGTTTATTTAGACTTCCAGAAAACTTTTAATGAAGTTCCACATGAAAGACTTCAAATTAACCTAAAAAATGATTTGAGTAAAAGAACGAACTTACATTTTTATAGCGCCTTACATGATATCAGAACATCCTAAAGTATTTTACAGCCAATGAAGCACTTTTGAAGTGTAGTCACTGTTGTAATGTCGGGATATGCAGCAGCCAATTTGTGCACAGCAAGCTCCCACAAACAGAAATGGGATTATGACCAGATAATCTGTTTGTGATGTTCGTTGAGGGATAAATATTGGCCAGGACACCAGTGATAACTCCCTTGCTCTTCTTCGAATAGTACCATGGGATCTTTTACATCCACCCGAGAGGGCTGATGAGGCCTCAGTTTAACATCTCATCCGAAAAACGGCACCTCTGACAGTGAAGCGGTCCCTCAGTACTGCACGGGAGTGTCAGCCTGGAATAAGGGCTCACATCTCTGAAGTGGGGCTTGAACCCACAACCTTCTGACTCAAACATGCGACGGCTTAGAAAACCGGGTCAGAGTACATGAGAGAGGTGTGATGTCAGACTGGTTGAGTGAAGTCCCGCAAGTTCAGTGCTTGTACCCCTGCGGTTACCAATCTACATTAACTAACTTGTAAAATTTTCTATTGAGATTAAACTAGGGAGAGCAGTAGAGACAGAGGGTGCAGCTAGAGACTTACAGGATGGAGATTTAGCACTGAGGAATCACAAGTATTATAAGTAGATCAAAAGATGGGCACATCCTCGTGACGCTTCTCTGCAGCCTCTCTGGAACTTCACTTGCCCAATGTGGGAGCAAAACTGGAGTTGTTCAGGGTGCGTACTGAGACTCCTATTAACCCTGAGTGCAGGGCCCCTAGTTCTAGTCTTTGCCCAGCAATAATACTTCAAAGCCTATTCTCGTCCTTTTGCCACCTCACACTGGCCTTCAGTGACAAGTCACTGTCCCCTGATTCCCTTTTGGCTCAGTTACCTGGAATGGGACATACCTTGAGGTGCCTGGACCTATGTGTACAGCACTCTGTTTCTCCCTAATAGATGGCACCTGCTATTTCTGCGCCTCTTCACTTACCTAAATCCGCTTTGTAACTTACTATTCAACTCTTCAGGGCGAACCCTTGCTCACATTTTCATCCATAAATTCATCAACCACTCAGTGATCCCCTTCTCAAAACCATTGCTAAATTTAGTTTACAGTGAAGGACCCTGCCCGGGGAAACCCCACTCAGCCGAGTCTGAATCTTTCCCGTTAATGACCGCTCTCAATCTGTCACAATCGACAACATCCTACAGCCATCTGTGCGGAGCTGTATTGGGGATTTTGTAGAAATCCAAATCAACACCATCCACTGAGCTCCCTTTATCCAGTGTGTTGGATCTACCGAGTATCAGAGACTTGAGCAAATCCCCTCCCCAAAACATACAGATCAGTGTAAACGGGAGGCAACTGTTCCACTGCAGTTAGGTAGGTGACTGGGGATTGACCCTGTGACATTCTTAGCCTGTACCCGTGCTGTTCCACGCCAAACAGTCTACTTCTCAACTGCTCCATTTTATCTCGGGCTCCAACATTAAATCGCACTGCTGGGAATGTTCACGCACAAAACCCCAAATCCTCGCTCAATCCCCAGTCACCTGCCGAACTGCAGCGCAACAGTTTGCTCCGTTGACCGCTGGATTCTCTGAGCCTCCAGGACCAAAACACTTCAATGCCTTCACAATCTCTGCACACCACACCGGTGAAGCCAATGACATGTAAGCCAGCCTGAGACAGCAGTTCATGGGTACTGGGCACAAGGTTAGATCGGTTTTGCTGCAACACATGCGTCTAACCACAGCCCTTGGGGAGGTTGACTTCAAGCATGCTCATGGAAGCTTGGCATTGAGTCAGCACCCTGTGGCAGATTTGGTGACCATATACCTAGGCCAAACAGAGCCTCAGTTCCCCACCCCCGGGAGGGCACTGGTGGTGATTGAGCAGCTGGCCTGGCTCACTAATGGAACCTATCGCTGGGGGCTGGGATTCTGCATACTTGGCTCCAGGGTGGTTCTAGGCTGATGGTGAGCAGCTTACCAGCGTTGTTGGTGGAACGGCACGTGGTTTTAATTAGACGCCAGCAATGCCCTGTGCACATTTGGGTGTCTCTGACCCTTGGCTGTTGCCAGCCTGTGCCTAAACTGTCTGGCTGAGATGGGGGAGTGGGGTTGTCTCTAAGGGTCAGTAAGTGCACTCCATATCAGGCAGACAGAAATTCTACAGTTGTGTACTCTTCGGTAAGTTGGTCTGGAGACTCAAACATGGTGTCGGATATCTGGCTAACCAAACAAAACAGGAACCACATTTCATTTATGTGCACGCTGCATTTGCCATGAAACAGCTAGCTTGTGGGATGCCCCAAAATCTGATGTAGCCTGGTTTGCTCAGGTGTCTCGAACGAGCGAGCCCATTATATTCTGTCTGTGATGCCCCCCACTCTATTTGTGCATCCCCGATTTTAATTGCTCCACCATTGACGGCCGTTCCTTCAGCTGCCTAAGCCCTAGGCTCTGAATACCCTCTCCGCCTTTCTAGCTCTCTCCTCCTTTAAGACGCTCCTTAAAAGCTACCTCTTTGACTAAGCTTTTGGTCACCTGTCCTAATATCTCCTTAAGTGGCTCTGTCAGTTTTTGTCTGATAACACTCCTGTCAATCGCCTTGGGATGTTTTACAACATTAAACGGTGCTACATAAATGCAAGTTGTTATTGTACTGCCATACCCATGAACTAGTTTAAACTTCGTGATTGGGTGCAGGGTTATTCCCATTGCCAAGCCAGTTCCTTCCTGATGGAACATAGGAACAGGAATAGGCCATTCAGCTAATTGAGTTTGTTCTGCCATTCAATTATATCATGGCTGATCTGTACCTTCACTCCATATCCCTTGATACCCTTAGCCAACAAAAATCTATCGATCTCAGTCTTGAAAATTTCAGTTGACTCCCAACATCCTCAGTCTTTTGGGGGAAGAGAGTTCCAGATTTCCACTATCCTCTGTGAATAAATGTTTCCTGATTTCATTCCTGATGGACCTATCCTTGGCCACCTCCTCTTCATCTGACCCTCGGTGACATCTTCCAGAGACATGGGGTCAGGTTCCACATGTACGCTGACAACACCCAGCTCTACCTCACTCTGATTTGTCATGCATGTCCGACATCCAGTACTGGATGAGCAGACATTTCCTAAAATTAAATATTGGGAAGACTGAAGCCATTGCCGTTGGTCCTGCCACAAACTCCGTTCCCTAGCCACCGACTCCATCCCTCTCCCTGGCCACTGTCTGCGGCTGATCCAGACAGTTCGCAACCTTGGCGTCCTATTTAACCCTGAACTGAGCTTCCGACCACATACTCGCCCACTCCGTCACCAAGACTGCCTACTTCCACCTCCGTAACATCGCCCGTCTCCGCCACTGTCTCAGCTCATCTCCTGAAACTCTCATCCATGCTTTTTTTTTTACCTTGAGTAGAGTAGACTATTCCAATGCTCACCTCGTCAGTCCCCCACCTTGCATCCTCCGTAAACCTAAGCTCATCAAAAACTCTGCCCGTATCCTAACTCGCACCAAGTCCCGTTCACCCATCACCCCTGTACTTGCTGACCTACATTGGGTCCTGGTTAAGCAATGCCTCAATGTTACAATTCTCATCCTCATATTCAAATCCCTCCATGGCCTCACCCCTCCCTATCTCTGTAACTTCCTCCAGCCCTCCAAGATCTGCGTGCTCCTCCAAGTCTGACCTCTTGTGCATCCCTGATGTCCTTCACTCCACTGTGCTTTCAGCTGCCGAAGTACTAAGCTCTGGAATTCCGTCACTAAACATCTCCCCTCTTTAAACCAACCTCTGACCGAGCTATTTGTCATATGTGCTAATCAATGTTTCCATTATTTTTTTGGGTGCGCAGCCCATTCAAAATAACCGCGCATGTGCGTTTTTTCGTTAAAAGCCGTGTATCTCAAAGGAACATTGGTCCTAATATCTCTGTGGCTCAGTGTCATATTTTGTTTGCTGAAGCGCCTTGGGATGTTTTATTAAGTTAAAGGCACTTTATAAATTGTGGTCTGAGGGACTGAGTGCTGGAGGTTGTGGTGAGAGGGACTGAGTGCTGGAGTTTGTGGTCTGAGGGACTGAGTGCTGGAGTTTGTGGTGAGGGACTGAGTGCTGGAGTTTGTGGTCTGAGGGACTGAGTGCTGGAGTTTGTGGTGAGGGACTGAGTGCTGGAGTTTGTGGTCTGAGGGACTGAGTGCTGGAGTTTGTGGTGAGGGACTGAGTGCTGGAGTTTGTGGTGAGGGACTGAGTGCTGGAGGTTGTGGTCTGAATGCTGGAGTTTGTGGTGAGGGACTGAGTGCTGGAGTTTCTGGTCTGAGGGACCGAGTGCTGGACTTTGTGGTCTGAGGGACCGAGTGCTGGACTTTGTGGTGTGAGGGACCGAGTGCTGGAGTTTGTGGTCTGAGGGACCGAGTGCTGGGGTTTGTGGTGAGGGACTGAGTGCTGGAGTTTGTGGTGAGAGGGACTGAGTGCTGGAGGTTGGGGACTGAGGGACCGAGTGCTGGAGTTTGTGGTCTGAGGGACTGAGTGCTGGAGTTTGTGGTGAGGGACTGAGTGCTGGAGTTTGTGGTCTGAGGGACTGAGTTTGTGGTGAGGGACTGAGTGCTGGAGTTTGTGGTGAGAGGGACTGAGTGCTGGAGTTTGTGGTCTGAGGGACTGAGTGCTGGAGTTTGTGGTGAGGGACTGAGTGCTGGAGTTTGTGGTCTGCGGGACTGAGTGCTGGAGTTTGTGGTGAGGGACTGAGTGCTGGAGTTTGTGGTCTGAGGGACTGAGTGCTGGAGTTTGTGGTGAGGGACTGAGTGCTGGAGTTTGTAGTGAGGGACTGAGTGCTGGAGTTTGTGGTGAGGGACTGAGTGCTGGAGTTTGTGGTGAGGGACTGAGTGCTGGAGTTTGTGGTGAGAGGGACTGAGTGCTGGAGTTTGTGGTGAGGGACTGAGTGCTGGAGTTTGTGGTGAGAGGGACTGAGTGCTGGAGTTTGTGGTGTGGTGAGGGACAGAGTGCTGGAGTTTGTGGTGAGAGGGACCGAGTGCTGGAGTTTGTGGTCTGATGGACCGAGTGCTGGAGTTTGTGGTGTGAGGGACCGAGTGCTGGAGTTTGTGCTGAGGGACCGAGTGCTGGAGTTTGTGGTGAGGGACTGAGTGCTGGAGTTTGTGGTGAGGGACCGAGTGCTGGAGTTTGTGGTCTGAGGGACCGAGTGCTGGAGTTTGTGGTGAGGGACCGAGTGCTGGAGTTTGTGGTCTGAGGGACTGAGTTTGTGGTGAGGGACTGAGTTTGTGGTGAGGGACTGAGTTTGTGGTGAGGGACTGAGTTTGTGGTGAGGGACTGAGTTTGTGGTGAGGGACTGAGTTTGTGGTGAGGGACTGAGTTTGTGGTGAGGGACTGAGTTTGTGGTGAGGGACTGAGTTTGTGGTGAGGGACTGAGTTTGTGGTGTGAGGGACTGAGTTTGTGGTGTGAGGGACTGAGTTTGTGGTGTGAGGGACTGAGTTTGTGGTGTGAGGGACTGAGTTTGTGGTGTGAGGGACTGAGTTTGTGGTGTGAGGGACCGAGTTTGTGGTGTGAGGGACCGAGTTTGTGGTGTGAGGGACCGAGTGCTGGAGTTTGTGGTGTGAGGGACCGAGTGCTGGAGTTTGTGGTGTGAGGGACCGAGTGCTGGAGTTTGTGGTGTGTCTGCGCCACAATGCTGTGGCTTTGCCTGGGAGATTGCTGAGCCTACGTTACTTCTTGCTAGTGACTAATCCCTGAACCGTTCTGTTTGTCGTTTCACAGATCTGAACGGTGCAAGCAGGGGAGAGGAGTCCGTCCACGTCACTGATGCAGACGAGGGATTCTCATCAGGGGCCTCCAGTAGCAGTCAGCCAAGTGGGTCTAAGAGCAGCAGTTTGAGGAAAGGTCCCAGCAGCCTGATTGGCCGAGAGAAAGATCAGGCAGTGCCGCCCAAGGGTGACGGGCCGGCTGAGTGCAGCCGGGATACAGGCGGTCGCAAGCTGGCGCCAGCCCGCTCTGCCACAGACACCATGGAGCTGACTCCTGTGAAGAAACACCTGCTGAATACGAGCGGTCAGCCAGCGCCTAAAGCAGCAGCTGTGGGCCTGGTGCGGACGGCCAGCACCTCCTCCACCAAGTCCTTCGATCGGGTGAATGGGAGCCAGGTGTTGGACGGGAGCTCCAATCTGGTGCTCGGTAACGCTAACCGGTTTTCCACCATCAGCCTCCAGGAGGAGCGTTTGGGCCGAGGTGGCGAGGCCAAGGACCTGCTCTCCCCGGGAGCTCCTCTTACCAAACAATCCCGATCACCCAGCTTTAACATGCAGCTCATTTCCCAGGTGTAGGCAGTCACTGCCCCATCTCCCCAGTCACTACCGTTTGGTCATTTTTTTTTTAACCCCGTTCTCTCTCTTTTCTCCCCCCCCCCCCCCATCCCCCTCTCTTAGCCCTGTTTAATTCCAAGTGACGATTATTGTGAGTTTAAAAAAAAAAAAAAAAATTTACACTGGAAGAGCAATAAAGGAGCCTGCAGGAAGCGGGCTGTGCAGCGACGCGTGTTCCCGCACAGTCTGCTCCCTCCCTAGTCTTCGGGTGATGTGCAATCCATTCGATGCCAGTCCTGACTGAGGAGGTTTGCTGGAACTGACTCTGCTGTTGAGCACTGACCGCCTGTCCCGCCGCCTGGCACTGACCGCCTGTCCCGCCGCCTGGCACTGACCGCCTGTCCCGCCGCCTGGCACTGACCGCCTGTCCCGCCGCCTGGCACTGACCGCCTGTCCCGCCGCCTGGCACTGACCGCCTGTCCCGCCGCCTGGCACTGACCGCCTGTCCCGCCGCCTGGCACTGACCGCCTGTCCCGCCGCCTGGCACTGACCGCCTGTCCCGCCGCCTGGCACTGACCGCCTGTCCCGCCGCCTGGCACTGACCGCCTGTCCCGCCGCCTGCCACTGACCGCCTGTCCCGCCGCCTGCCACTGACCGCCTGTCCCGCCGCCTGCCACTGACCGCCTGTCCCGCCGCCTGCCACTGACCGCCTGTCCCGCCGCCTGGCACTGACCGCCTGTCCCGCCGCCTGGCACTGACCGCCTGTCCCGCCGCCTGGCACTGACCGCCTGTCCCGCCGCCTGGCACTGACCGCCTGTCCCGCCGCCTGGCACTGACCGCCTGTCCCGCCGCCTGGCACTGACCGCCTGTCCCGCCGCCTGCCACTGACCGCCTGTCCCGCCGCCTGCCACTGACCGCCTGTCCCGCCGCCTGCCACTGACCGCCTGTCCCGCCGCCTGCCACTGACCGCCTGTCCCGCCGCCTGCCACTGACCGCCTGTCCCGCCGCCTGGCACTGACCGCCTGTCCCGCCGCCTGGCACTGACCGCCTGTCCCGCCGCCTGGCACTGACCGCCTGTCCCGCCGCCTGGCACTGACCGCCTGTCCCGCCGCCTGCCACTGACCGCCTGTCCCGCCGCCTGCCACTGACCGCCTGTCCCGCCGCCTGGCACTGACCGCCTGTCCCGCCGCCTGGCACTGACCGCCTGTCCCGCCGCCTGCCACTGACCGCCTGTCCCGCCGCCTGCCACTGACCGCCTGTCCCGCCGCCTGCCACTGACCGCCTGTCCCGCCGCCTGCCACTGACCGCCTGTCCCGCCGCCTGCCACTGACCGCCTGTCCCGCCGCCTGCCACTGACCGCCTGTCCCGCCGCCTGCCACTGACCGCCTGTCCCGCCGCCTGCCACTGACCGCCTGTCCCGCCGCCTGCCACTGACCGCCTGTCCCGCCGCCTGCCACTGACCGCCTGTCCCGCCGCCTGCCACTGACCGCCTGTCCCGCCGCCTGCCACTGACCGCCTGTCCCGCCGCCTGCCACTGACCGCCTGTCCCGCCGCCTGCCACTGACCGCCTGTCCCGCCGCCTGCCACTGACCGCCTGTCCCGCCGCCTGCCACTGACCGCCTGTCCCGCCGCCTGCCACTGACCGCCTGTCCCGCCGCCTGCCACTGACCGCCTGTCCCGCCGCCTGCCACTGACCGCCTGTCCCGCCGCCTGCCACTGACCGCCTGTCCCGCCGCCTGCCACTGACCGCCTGTCCCGCCGCCTGCCACTGACCGCCTGTCCCGCCGCCTGCCACTGACCGCCTGTCCCGCCGCCTGCCACTGACCGCCTGTCCCGCCGCCTGCCACTGACCGCCTGTCCCGCCGCCTGCCACTGACCGCCTGTCCCGCCGCCTGCCACTGACCGCCTGTCCCGCCGCCTGCCACTGACCGCCTGTCCCGCCGCCTGCCACTGACCGCCTGTCCCGCCGCCTGCCACTGACCGCCTGTCCCGCCGCCTGCCACTGACCGCCTGCCCCGCCGCCTGCCACTGACCGCCTGCCCCGCCGCCTGCCACTGACCGCCTGCCCCGCCGCCTGCCACTGACCGCCTGTCTATCCTGGCACTGACTCTGTCTGTCCCGCCGCCTGGCACTGACCGTCTGTCTATCCTGGCACTGACCGCCTGGCACTGACCGCCTGTCCCGCCGCCTGGCACTGACCGCCTGTCCCGCCGCCTGGCACTGACCGCCTGTCCCGCACTTTGCTGCCTTCAGAAAGGCCCAGAATTCTTTTGCTCGTGGTTACCGGAATACATTTATTAAAGGAAAGAAAGCAGAAAATGTGTCTCACCAAAGAAAGATTGTGTTACCACAAGCAGGGAACATCTCTGAAGGAGCACTGAGAAACCGAGAAGGGAGCGTCTCTAAAAGTGCACTGTGAAACCGTGTCTATAAAGCTGTTGGAGCAACTCAGCAAGCACGGAATGTCGATAAAGCACTGTCAGAGCAGTGTGTATATGCCGGCGCGATCTCTCCGCTAAACTCCTCATCCTTTGGGGGAAAGCCCCTCTGAGTGTTTGATAAGCTGCCTCCTTGCGATGTGTATAATTGATTGAGTTGAAGTAGTTATCTGTGTACAGCTAAGAGGCACAACTAACTTAAACCCTCCGAAGGGTGGCTGTCTCTAAAAGGCATCCCCCTCCCGAGTAACTATTCCGTGTTGGTCACTGGTTCGTGTTACTCTGTGCCCCTGCTGGGTGAGAAGGTCTTGTTTTTCGACTCTCAAACGCCCTGTGAAATCGCACCCTCATAAATGGTCACCTGTGCACCAGGGCTGGGGTTTGTAGTGTTCAGTGAAGGATGTCCATGGAGAGCTGGGCTACATTCAGGACCCCTAAAACAGCAACAAGAACTCCCTTTTCCTTTTATTCTGCCTCCCTTTTTATTCTGAATTCTCCCTTGCTGCAGATATCTGGCACCCGGGGGCACGGGTCCTTGGGCCACAGCCACTCTCAAGTAGCCATTTATTGTCTGTGAACCTGGACAATGCATTGACTGGATGCGTGACCGTGGGAGCCATCAGGGCTCAGCTTCTACAGCCTCTTCCAGCACTGGTTACTTATCTTAGTCCTAACCTTACCCAGGGTGTGTGTGTGTGTCTCTGTACATGTTTGTCTGTGTCTGTACATAAAAGTGTCACATACTGATGGACAGTTGCTGACACATGGTTTTCTCTCACACACACACACACACACACGTGTGTGCACACTTGCCCCAGGGTACCTGGGTGGTGATGAGGGAGCTGGCTGCTGACTCTTGTCTGTATTCAGCACAGATCAGCCCTGGGCCTGCTGCATTAACTCAGGCCATCATTGTGGGCTTGGAGCTGATTGTTACGGAGGATCTGATGCTGGTCTTACTTTAGTGTTTCAGGCAGTCTGGGCATAGCTCGATTCACTGCATATAAAGCCAATCATTCCACCGCCCTGTACCTGTTTCATTAGAAAAAGCCACAGTGCCAGCCTCGTCCTAGTGAAGAGCGTTCCCTCAAATCTAACCCTAAAGCATTCCTGGAGTGGGGTTATCTGGGATTGGAGTGGGGTTACCAGGGATCGGAGCGCTCCTGGAGTGGGGTTATCAGGGATCGGAGCGCTCCTGGAGTGGGGTTATCAGGGATCGGAGCGCTCCTGGAGTGGGGTTATCAGGGATCGGAGCGCTCCTGGAGTGGGGTTATCAGGGATCGGAGCACTCTTGGAATTCAGATTTGCCCTGTTGGTATTTCCTTGGGATGTGAAGCTGGTCCTGGGCCCGTGGCAAGATCAGGCTTGGCAGAGACATTTTAAGGAGGAGGGGAGATGGCTTTCCCACACCAGCAACAAAGGTCCAGTCTCTATAAACCCCTGGGCAGGTACAAGGGTCTGGTCCATGTTCCTATGTCCAGTCTCTGTATAAACCCTCAGACCAGTTACTGAGGGCTGCTGCTGCCTGAGATTTGGTGCTGGCTGGGAGTTTATTGGTTTCTCTCTCTGTCCTTCTGCCTGTAGAATATTTAGCTACTGAAATGTGTGTTGTAAATTGAGGCCAGGCACGAAGACCGTAGCAGCTTCCAACCTAAGGAGCAATGTGGCTCTGGCTCCAATGGCCAGGGTTGGCATTTCCTCATGGGCAGCTCTCCTCAGGACCTGTGCTCCATCCTCCCGTAAAGGAATTTTTGGGATCCTTGGGACATACAACCTCACTGCCTCTCCCACGGAGTACACTGCCAGGCTGATTTGTATGGGTGAGGAGAGCACTCCCATAGCACTTGGGGGCTGCTTCCAGTTTGGAGACCAATAGTGACGGAGTAGAAACACCTGGATGTTGCTGGGCAGGTGTGGGTGCAATCGGTGCCTCTGTTGATGTTTTAAGGACATAAACTTGGATTTGATTGGGCTGCAGCCTCGCCGTCACAGGCACTGGGATCAATTCTTGGTGAATGTAGTTTAGCTGTAACTGATATTGAGGTATAAATTCAAATGATTTTTTTTTTGTTGCACATTTTGATTTTACATTCCGTCATGGGCTGGGTGCATGATGGCCCTGGATCAATCTGTCCTTTTACATTCTAACCGTGTTTCACAAGTTACCAAGATGATGAGATGTGTGATCTGGTTACCCCGGGGCTCGGCTAGTTGTTCCTGACGTGGTTACAGGAGATTCTGAAGCCTCGTGCTCCTGTCCGATCGAGTGACACGGAGCTCTTGAATCTGGGTTTTACCCGGCTGGTAACGGGACGGTGTCTCTTTAACAAGCGGCCAGCTACCTCCCCACTGCCACAAAAGTGGGAAGAGCTATGGAGCTGATGGACCTGAAGGTTTTCAACCCATTCTCTGCAAATTTAAACTGCTGTGTTTGTTTGGTCTTCAGTCTTGGTGCTTGTGAACAGAAATCAATAAAAGTATTTATTTTGCCCAAAGAATGTTCAGCTGAAATGAGTGAGTCCAGTGAGATTAGAAAGGTGGATCTGACTGGAGCGTGTGTCTGTCTAACTGCTGACTTCAGTGGGAGAGGAAAATTACATACTTTCCTTACCTCTCAACAAGTGATGAGCAGCCAGACCCCACACCCCCCGGACTCCACTTTTCTACGGGCCTATAGATTATGTCCAGACCAGAATATTCTTGTGTTCCCTGTGAGATGCTCAGAAAGTGGGTGCTGTATTTGGGGAAAAAGTAGTGTGAGTGGCATCTATTGGGAATTCGGGTGTTGATGGTTGGATTGGTGCATGTAAACCAGTCATTCTTTGAACAAAAAGCTTTTTTTAAATTAAAAATGAACTATACTGTTAATGTAAGATGTGAATGTGATCTTGATACTGTAAATACCTGTCAAAGATTAAAGATTTTAACTGTGTAAATACAGATGTATAAACATTCAGATCAGTCTGCAATGCAGAGAAATTATCTATCTGTAATCTCAGTACCTGGAATAAATACCGTGCTGTTTCTGGATACTAGGCTGGCATCATATTTCTATTTGTCCTTTTTTAGGTCAGATCTTTCTGCCCCTCTAGGATCAGCGCTAGTCGAACACTGAGGAGGAGAGTCGGGGAGGGGAGGAGGGAGCTGGCATCCCCTGCCACATCCGGTCATACACGTGCCCCCTGGTGCCACTCGCACTGTGCGTTTCCCAGTTCTACTCGTTGGCTGGTTTTTCTTAAGGCGGGGGCTCCAGTTCAGTTCGGCCAAGTTCCAACTGTCACTGGGGTGTGGGGGACACGGCCTGGAATGGATGTCGGCTTGGCACTGATGCCCTTCACATCAACACACACACTCTATGCTGGCGCACGAGGGTTGGCCCCTTAAATTTGCAGCGCAGCCGTAACTCTTCCAGCGCAACAACTGGTGAGCGGCAGGCTGGGACCTCGCGAGCGGTGTGCAGCGCACCTTAGGGGGGAACACTGGTGCCCAGTACCTCAGTGAGAGAGCGCGCCCTGCACCATAGCTTGACTGAGACCTCGAGCAGGAGTGGTCAGAGCCCTCTGGTACTGCCAGTCTGACACCCACAACTGAACTGAACTTCCTGGCAGCTGCCCACAGTAGAGTACCTGCTACCTGGCAAGTGTGAGGAGGGTGGACAGGAGCCAGTGTGACAGGAGGGTGAAGGCTGCTGATTATTTGATGCTTGGGTGAGGAGTTGAGTGTGCTGCACCGACCAGTTTCCAATGTCCCTCACCAGCTGTGATTAAAGACAGACAGGAGACTGGGTGCTGCGGGGTGGCAAGGTGGGGAATGTTACACAATGAGCGGGAGTATATAAAAAATGTAATGCCTACCGCAGCCTATTTTTAAAAACCACAGCTAATGGAAGACTGGAGACTGATGAGGTGGTCTAACTGCGCTGGTTTGGTGCCAGACTTATCCCACAACCAGAGCTGTGCACTGGGATATAACTGAATTGTTACCTGTAGACTCCTCAGCTCCTGCCAGCGCGGGTACACTAGGCCCAGGACTGAATGTAGGGCACAGCCGAAAGGCCAGGGCCGACGGTTGATGTGGCATCAAATGATGGAAACTGACATCATGAAATGCAGATCACACACACAGGGGAAACTCATTATGTACTATTCCTCAGTGGCAGAAACTGGGATCAGCACTGGACCCGTGTGGATCTCAGCCAATGATTGTGAGGTTTCTCTCTCTATGGATGCTGCCCTGGCCTGCTAAGTTTTTCCACCGTTTTCTGTTATTTCGGATTTCCAGCATCCACAGTATTTTGCTATCGGATTAATGTGAGGTATTCAGTTCATGGATTGCAACCTTGGGGGGATTGTGTAGGTATTTGGAAAATTGTCCAGTTAGATCCTGCCCACAAAAATCAGGACAAATCCAACCCTGCCAATTACTGCCTCATCAGTCTACTCTCAATTATCACCAAAGTGATGGAAGGTGTTGTCAACAGTGCCATCAAGCGGCACTTACCAATAACCTGCTCACCGATGCTCAGTTTGCATTCCACCAGGACCACTCGGCTCCAGACCTAATTACAGCCTTGGTCCAATCATGGACAAAAGAGCTGAATTCCAGAAGGGAAGTGTGAGTGACTGCCTGTGACATCAAGGCAGCATTCAACGGTGTGGCATCAAGGAGCCCTAGTAAAAGTGAAGTCAGTGGAAATCGGGGGGTGGTGGAAAACTCTCCACTGGAGTCATATCAAGCACAAAGGAAGGTGGTTGTTGGAGGTCAATCATCTCAACCCCAGGACATCGCTGCAGGAGTTCCTCAGGGCAGTGTCCTTGGCCCAATCATCTTCAGCAGCTTCATCAATGACCTTCCCTCCATCATAAGGCCAGAAGAGGGAATGTTCGCTGATGATTGTACAGTGCTCGATCCATTCGCAAATCATCAGATAACGAAGTAGTCCGTGGCCGCATGCAGCCAGACCTGGACAGCAGCCAGACCTGGACAGCAGCCAGACTTGGGCTGATCAGTGGTAAGTAACATTAGCACCACACAAACGACAGGCAATTACTATCTCCAACAAGGGAGAACCCAACCACCTCCCCATGACCTTCAGTGGCAACACCATCACCATCTTGGAGGTCACCACTGACCAGAAGCTTAACTGGACCAGCCGTATCAACACCGTAGCTACAGGCCCGAGTGGCTCACCTCCTGACTCCCCAAAGCACCTCCATCATCTGAAAGGCTCAGGTCAGGAGTGAGATGGAAACTCACCACTCGTTTGGAGATGCAGGTGCAGCTACAGCAACACACAAGAAGCGCGACACTCCGTCTCTCTCTGTCTCTCTGCCCCCCTCTCTCTTTCTCTCTCTCTGCCCCTCTCTCCCTCTCTGCAACTCTCTCCCTCTCTCTGCCCCCTCTCTCTGTCCCCCTCTCGCTCTCTCTGCCCCCTCTCTCCCTGCCCCCTCTCTTTCCCTGCCCCCCTCTCTCTGCCCCCTCTCTCTCTCGCTCTTTCTGCCTCTGTCTCTCTGCGCCTCTCTGTCTCTGTCTCTCAATCCCTCTGTGCCTCTCGCTCTGTCTCTCTCGCTCTCTGTCTCAGACTCGCTCCCTCTCGCTCATTCCCCCTCGCGCCCTCCCTCTCACTGTCTCTCTGTGTCTCTCTCTGTCACTCTCTAGATTGAAGACACTGCATGTATTTCTCTGACTCTCCAACTCTCTCTCTCTCTGGGTTGAGGCCCCAGTGTGTGTGTGTGTCTCTCTCTCTCTCTCTCCCTCTCAGTTCAGTTCAGTTCAGTTCAAATGCTTTATTGGCATGAAAGTTTACAGAGAACCATATTGCCAAAGCTTACATAGCAAAAAGGTACAGTTTTCCAACATTCTGTAGGTGTCAATCGATTTGACATTTGTTGGGTACATACAATATTACTTTTAAACAATATTAATTTTAAACAGTCTTTGTACTTCATTTGGTACGTTCAATATTAATTTTAAACAGTCTTAATTTTAAACAGTCCTCAGGTTGTGACATGTTGTTACATATTTGGCCCCTAGGTATGGTCTGTCTCCTTCTCCTAGGACTAATCTCAATTTTGACAGGTCATCCAATTCCTTGAAATCTGGGGTTGTTTGGCTTAGCTTGTTGAATAATATGTTTCTTGATGTGTTGAATTTTTCGCATTTTAGGAGGAAATGCATCTCTGTTTCAACCTCGCCGGCCAGACATTGATCGCATATTCTATTCTCTCTAGGCTGCCAGGATTTCTTGTATCTGCCTTTTTCAATTTCCAGTTGGTGGTCGCTTAGTCTGTACCTGGTGAGGGTCTGTCTCTGTTTTGTGTCTCTGATGGTCGTGAGGTAGTCTGCCAGTTTATATTCTCTTTTTAGGGCCCGGTAACATTCTAATCTGCTTTGGCTTTCGGTTATTTTGTTCCAATGTTCCAGGTAGGTTTCTTTGCATTTTTTAATGATTTGGTTCACTCGGATTGGTGTTTGGACGGCTGTGTTGGTCTGGGGCTGGTCAGGGTCCGGCTGAGTACTTAGTTTCAGTAGCAGCTGACTCAGGGGACTTTTTTCTGGGTTTAGCTCTTGGGTCTGAAAGGCTTTGAAATGAAGGGTGTCTGGGGAGCTAGATTTGAGGTGATTTAGGAAGTTTAGTGCTCGTTTTTGGATGTTTATTATCAGTGGGTATCTGCCTAGTTCGGCTCTGCATGCATTTGTTGGCGCTTTTCTTTGGGTGCGAAGGATGCTTCGGCAGAATTCTGCATGTAGGGCTTCTATTGTGTGTTTTTCCCATTTAGTGTAGCTTTGGTGATTTAGCGGGCCCCATACTTCACTACCGTACAGTGCAATGGGCAGGATTATGCTGTCAAATATTTTGAGCCAGATTTTGATTGGGATTTGGATGTTGTAGAATTTTCTTTTTATTGCATATAGGGCTCTTCGTGCTTTTTCTTTTAGTGCATTCACTGCTATGCTGAAGCTCCCTGATGCTGTAATAGTTAGACCAAGGTAGGTGTAGCTCATAGTGTGTCCTATAGTGGTATCACTGAGGGTAAACTGGTATTTGTTTTCCTGACATCTGGGCCTTTTTTGAAAAATCATGATGTTGGTTTTCTTTAGATTTACTGTTAGAGCCCAATTTTGGCAGTATTTGTCGAGTAGGTCTAGTTGTTGCTGTAATCCCTGTTCTGTGGGAGACAGCAGAACCAGGTCGTCCGCATAGAACAGGGATTTCACTTCTCCATCCAGGAGACGGAGACCTGGTGACTCGCTTTGCTCCAGCATGTCTGCTAATTCATTTATGTATATGTTGAACAGGGTCGGGCTCAAATTGCAGCCCTGCCGGACGCCTCTTCTCTGGGTGAAGAAATCGGTGCGTTTGTCTCCAATTTTGACCCCGCATTTGTTTTTCAGATACATTGATTTAATAAGGTCATAGACTTTGCCCCCTATTCCACACTGAAGAAGTTTATAATAGAGCCCTTCGTGCCATATAGAGTCAAAGGCTTTCTTGAAGTCGATGAAACAGGCGAATATTTTCCCATTTTTTGTTTGGTGTATATGTTTTTCAATGAGGGTGTGAAGGGTATAGATATGGTCGGTGGTGCGGTGTTTTGGAAGAAAGCCTATTTGGTTTTTTCTGAGGATATTATGTTTGTTAAGAAAATCAAGTAATCTACTATTTAGAATACTGCAGAATAACTTCCCTAGACAACTGTTGACACAGATGCCGTGGTAGTTATTTGGGTCTGATTTGTTTCCACTTTTATATATGGGGGAGATTAGTCCTTGGCACCAGATATCGGGAAAACAGCCTGAACGTAATATGATGTTGAATAATTTGAGTACCGCACCCTGCATCTCCATATTGCTGAACTTGAGCATTTCATTTTTGATGTTGTCTGGGCCACAGGCTTTCTTTAGGTGGAGAGATTTTGTTTTTGTGGCCAGTTCTTTCCATGTGATTGGGGAGTCTAGAGGGTTTTGGTTGTCTTTAATTGTTGCTTCTAATGTGTGGAGTTTTTCTGTGACCTGATGTTGACTTGGGTTTGTTTCGTTTATTGGGATGTCTTTGTAGAGGTTTTCAAAATGTGTTCTCCAGATGTCGCCATCTTGGATTGGTAATGCTTGCAATTGTGTTGTACTCAGGTTATTCCACATTTCCCAGAATTGTTTTGGATTGGTGGAGTTTTCAATTTCTTCGAGTATTTTGTGGGTATAGTTTTGTGTTTTGTTCCTAATGGTGTGTTTGTATCTTTTGAGGGTTTCATTGTATCTAGTACGTAGGTCCGGATTGTTTGGTTGGCGATGCTTTTGGTTTGATATTTTTCTCAGGTCTTTTCTGGCATTTTTGCATTCGTGGTCAAACCATTTCTTATTTTTATTTTGTCTTTTGTGACGCTTCCTCTTCTGTTTCACAAGGTCGGCTTTTACAGCTGCCTCATGGAAGATCATATTTATATCCTCTATGGCCATGTTTACACCATCTCTGGTGATCTCGTATGGGTTTTCTTTAAATTTTGATATTTTACTTGTGAGATCAGGTGACTTTAGTGCTGTGATGAATTTTTCTCCACTGTCTGGGGCCCATCTGTATGTCTGGTTTATTTTATGGAGCTTACTGGGTTCTTTTTTTGTGTCTGTAGTTTGGGCAGAAAGTTTAAGGTACATATTTATTTGGTTATGGTCTGAGAGGGGGGATTGCTGCCTGACAGTGAATGAGTTGATATCGCAGGGGTCCAGGTCAGTGATTGTATAGTCCACCACACTAGACCCAAGAGTTGAGGAGTATGTGAGTCTCCCTAGGGAGTCCCCTCTGAACCTACCATTAACTATGTACAGGCCTAAGGCTCGGCAGAGTTGCACTACCTCCCTACCGCTTTTATTAATTTCACGATCAAGGTTGTTCCGATTTGCGATGACTGGTGTGACATCTAAAGGGGTCTGGCCAAACACATGGTTGTTTCCCTGTGGGTCTATGAAGTCAGGTTCACAACCGGTCCTTGCATTTAGGTCCCCACATATTATCACCTTTCCTTGGGCCTGGAAATGGCTGATTTCCATGTGGAGAGTATCAAATAACTCCTCTTCGAAATATGGCGATTCTATTGGAGGTATGTAGATCGCACATAAGTAAACATCTTTTTTTGCTATTCCTATATTTTTATCTAGTTTTAGCCATACGTGTGATTTTCCCTGTTTTACCGGTGAGATGTGTTTGTCCAGTTCTCCCTTATACCACACCAATATTCCCCCGGAGGTTCTGCCCTTGCGTGTTTTAGTGTTCTTTACTGAGGGCACAATGATTTCATGGTACATTGGAGGACAGTGGGTTGGCACGTCCTTTTGGCACCATGTTTCTGTTAACACAATTATATCAATGTCTTTTATAGCTTTTAGGAATTCAGGGTCTGTACTCTTCGTCCCAAAAGTTGAGGAGCGGAGGCCCTGGATATTCCAGCCGCTTATGTGAAAAGAACGCATTTATATAGTTCAATAAAACAAAATAAAATGGACCTATTTTGTGGGATGAGTGTGGAAACACTATTTTCTATAATGCTAAATGATGATTTAGTATAAATTTCATGAGGCATGCACATATATCTATCTAATAATAGTAATAATACTGATCAATAATGATAATGATAAATAACAATATTAATAATTTCTCCGGCTTTCTATCAGGCTGTTCAGCATCGTCATGATCTTTCTCAGTTCTTGGTCTACAGTCTGTGGTCTAGAGGGGGGTCTTGGGTCAGGTATAAAAGTACGGTTCTGTTGTTGGTTTTGTAATGGGGGGTGGGGGACATTGGTGGTCCTGTTTGGGCTCCCAATGGTAGAGGGGGTGGGAGGGCTGCGTCTTTTGGCAGTGTTTGAGGTTTCTTGCGAAGACCCACATCCGCTGTTTGAGTAGATGTATTTCGTCATAGAGGTCCCTTGTGTTGATGTTTGGATGATGGGCCAGGGAGACGTTGGGGAGGACAGAACATCTCGTGTCGATCTCCCTGTTGGTGTTGTGGATTATATAGGCTGGGGTGTCCTTTCTGGGCAGTAGTGTGGAGATCACGATCCGCGCCTCGGGGAATTCCCTGCTGGCCTTTTCCGCCATCCTGCTCACCGCCCTAGCAGTGCCTTCCTGTAGGGTGCGTAGGTCGTTCGTGCCTGTGTGGATCACAATCCATTTGGGGCTTCCAAGGGATTCTTTGTTCAGGATCTTCATTGCTTGGTCTGTGTTGCTGCACCATTTTTTCAGGACTTGATGGTCTGGGAACAGCCTCTGGGGGTCCAGAAACTTTCCGTTGGAGTCGGTCAGCAGGACCGCCTGAGGGGCTGGTTTTTCAGGCTGGGTAACAGTAGTCTGGGTAGGACTCGCCTGGTGGCTGGTTGTTGGCTGGGTTTCTGGGATATGTTGTGTGGCAGGAGCGGGGTTTGGGGCTTTCGGTGTGTCCTCGTTTGGGGGGGGTATCTGTCGGTTTTTGTGTTCCTGTGTGTGAGGACTGGGTAGCAGTAGTCTGGGCATGATTCGACTGGGGGCTGGTTGGAGCGGGGTTTGTGGCTTTCGGTGTGTCGTCGTGTGGGGTGGCATCCGGCGGGTTCTGTGTCCTTGTGTGTGTTGTTTTGTGTCCTCAGGTTTTTGGACCTTAAGAGGTTTGTGTTGCCTGCTGAGCCTTTCTACGGTCTCCTTCGCTTTGTTTAGTTGAGTACGGAGTTCTTTGATCTCGTTTCTTTGCTCCTCTATGGTCTTTGTCATCTTGTGGGTGGAGGACTCGTGTTCCGTTTTTAGCTGTTTGAATTCCTCCTTCAGATTCTTGGCCAGTGTTTCTCTGTATTCGTTGAAATCAAGTTCTAGTTTGGCCAGATTCTCTTTCATCATTTTGTTTTCGTTGAGAGGTGTGGGGGGGGTGGAGATGGACAGGGAGGTGTTTTCCTCTGCTGGTCTCTCTTCTTCTTCCTCCACTTGGTTCTCATCATCCTCTGTTCGACTCTCTTTTGCTTCCTGTCCATTGGTCCTCTTTGTGTGTCTCTCTGTCTCTCTCTCTCTGTCCTCGCTCTCTCTCTCTCTCTCTCTCTCTCCCTCGCTCTCTCTCTCGCTCTGTCCCTCGCTCTCTCGCTCTCCCTCTCTGTCCCTCTCTCTGTCCCTCGCGCTCTCTCTCTCTCCCTCGCGCTCTCTCTCTCTCTCTCTCTCCTCCTCTCTCCCTCGCTCTCTCTCCCTCGCTCTCTCTCCCTCGCTCTCTCTCCCTCGCTCTCTCTCCCTCGCTCTCTCTCCCCTCGCTCTCTCTCCTCGCTCTCTCTCCCTCGCTCTCTCTCCCTCGCTCTCTCTCCCTCGCTCTCTCTCCCTCGCTCTCTCTCCCTCGCTCTCTCTCCCTCGCTCTCTCTCCCTCGCTCTCTCTCCCTCGCTCTCTCCCTCGCTCTCTCTCCCTCGCTCTCTCTCCCTCGCTCTCTCTCTCCGCTTTCTCTCTCCCGCTTTCTCTCTCCCGCTTTCTCTCTCCCGCTTTCTCTCTCCCGCTTTCTCTCTCCCGCTTTCTCTCTCCCGCTCTCTCTCTCCTCTCTCCGCTCTCTCCTCGCTCTCTCTCTCTCTCTCTCTCTCTCCCTCGCTCTCTCTCTCGCTCTCTCTCTCTCTCTTCT